>NW_024402191.1:0-6487 GCF_016859285.1 Xiphias gladius
TTAGGTTTCGGTAATAACTTCAGTTCGTCCCCAGTCACCATATTAAAATATCTGCACTCTATTCCTAAAAGATACTCATTGTGTTTATATGTACTGAGGTAACCAGGTTGCACTCAGCTTCGGTAAGCTTTCCATTTATTGGTGTATGGGATTAAAGGAACCTTACTTTAACAATGACAACTTTAAAAGCACTTTGATAAATGTCTATCCTGAATTACCACAGGTAGATTTCTCCCTGCCAATGTCTCTGGGAAAGATTGTGCCGTGACAATAGTATGGGTGGATGAAAGCGAAAATACTTACATGCATTTTTTCTATTCTGAGATAACTACAGCCAAAGTCAGACTATAAAACAGAAATACAAGTAGCCTCTAAAAGTCCAAATAAGATGGCATTCCCTGACTGCACATTTGTCAACAGCGTTGCAGCTGTTCACAAATAGAGCAGCTCTACCCCAAACCGGAAACCAAAATGAGGAATAAGCAAGTCATGCTTCCAGACATAAGGTTGAGGGTAAGGAAAGCTGATCATGTATATGCAGATTGAAAGTAACCAGGTGCCTCTACAATGCATGTAAAACGTTCTCAGATTACTTGTGCTACGTGTTTTCTCTGAGTAACCTGGGGTTCTGAGTATATAAAAATGTACTCAATTTGTTAGAGGTTCGTCATTTTTGTTTTTTAAAATGAACAAAAAAAAACACCAATTTATTATAGAGCTGATTAGGTTTGAACTTTCGATCATCACAGAGATGTTAAAAGATATTCCCACACAACCAGTTGTGGCTATTTAGCAAGGATAAAGTTGTTCACTGCAGCTGACAGTAAACCAGATCTTTTTTTGCAGCATGAGAACAGGTCATAAAAATAGAAAGTGAAGAGAAAATGGAGAGAAAATTAAAATTGCCTGCTAATAATGCAATTGTAGATGAACTGATTCTTTTGACATTGGTGTATTTAAGACATGATATTTACCCAAAGACTTAGAAGTTTTGATTGAGCTATTATTATTTTTAATATCAAAAGCACAAAAAAAATTTCCTGAATTTTTAAAAAAATAAAAACCAAAAAATAATGAGTTTTAAGTCTGATGCATTATGGCCAAATTATACAGTAAACTCACAGTGCAAAAACATAGATAGTAGTCTATAGAAACATACAATACAACAGCTAAGACGCAATTATTTATCATGCTCTAAATGAATGACAATCAAACATTATATTTTTACTGACCCAGGAGTGTCGACCCAAAGTTCACAGCTGTAAGATTATTTCCAGTCAGCCAGTATGCTCTGAAGTTTAGAAGTCACAACGGACACTGATGGCTGCCTCAAACTCAGTGTAATGCTGTTGCTTAGCCTTTTAAGATTTGGAGAGGATCAATGACGATTATTGGTTAATGACAAAGAAAGTATTAATTTGGTTAATGATATTGAAAATATGTTTGAAGTGTATGTATTTTAATTGAGTGACATTATTGGAAAAAAACTATCATTAATTAATTCCTTTTTATCTGATGCCAGATAGTGTTGCATGCCAGGTGTTTCTTGGTCAATGAGTCTCCTTAAAAATTATATTATATACTAATAATTTGGAATAGCAATGCATTTTTGAATGTAATGGATTGGTTTTTTTTTTTCTTCCATTGAAGCCTTTTAATTTAATAAAGGCTCCAATGGAAGTTCAAACATGTTCATAATGACTGTATCTGCAAAATGTAGATCGTCAACATATTTCGTTATTATTACATTATCTGCTCATGGCAAGTAATGCATGATTAATGTTTATGGCTATTCTTAGACAAGCAACACCCTAGGAAAGATTGTTGTTTCAGCAAGATGTTTAAAAAATCAAGGCTGGCTTGAAGCACCAGAGACAGGACACAAGGTTACTTGTTTTCAGTTTTAACCAAAAACCAGAAACTTTTCCTAATCCTTTGACAGTGTTTTCTATTTCCTAAGTCTAATGCAGGGTGTGGCACATGAAGTCTCTTGTCTGGCAAAACTCTGCTGTCTGTCTCCTCTTCTACATATTGAACACATGCATTTATGGCTTTAAAGTAAAATAAACATATATATGAGAGTAGTTTATAAAAGTACATGCAAAATCTCAGCAATGTATGTAATTGAAAAGTGCATGTAGAGAGTTTCTGTATGTATATGTATGATAGTTTATTCCTGGCAGATATAAATACCATATTTGTCCTTAGATTCTTTTTGTCCTCTTGGTTTCTATGTAAATCCAAGAATTGGAGTCATAAAACGCTGGGGACACATGGAATAGAACTCATATGGAATGACTTGGTGCCTACTATCTTTTTGCAAGGCATTTACATGCAACCATGTTGCCTCTAATAATTACATTATTTTTAAATTAAAAGAAAACAAACAGACAAAAACTAATTCATAACGCCATATCTTGAAAAAGTATACTACTCAGACCAGATATTTTCAGGTACTCGAAAGCCATTCGCCTTCTTAAAAGTGTATTTCAAGCTTTAAAAGAACATTAAATCATTTATTTGACTTAGACTCACGTATTACCATGGCAATCATCTCAGAATACATGCGTATAAATTCTATGAGAGTGTGAGATGTACCTAAGTAGTTTTGCATCATCCCAGGTGACTGCTGTACTCAGTGTAACTGATCCATTGATGTGAACTATTGATTGCAAATATTATCATTAGTTTCAAACATCATTAGTCTGATATCTACAAGAATAGTTGTATATATGGGGATAAAAAGTATAGAATGGGAATGAATAAAAATCTATGTAGCACAGTAGTATGAAAAAAAGCACTTTCAGATTATGTGACCCGGTATTCCATTACGCCATACTAATTTACAAAATGCAGTAAAGCATCCACAGAAATACTAATGCCAAATACTACAGAAAAGAAAGCAGAAGTTTGCTTCACACGACTGGTACCTTTTGATTTTTGGCAATACAGAAGTGGTGTGCATGTGGGACACATTTTATTGTGCAAGAAATACTGCTCACTGCAACAGCCAGAAATGTAGCACACACCTCGTTGCTCCAAACAAAATGTACGCAACAGGAAGCAACTGCAACTGGATTCATCTCCAATAATAACGCACTCTAGAAACCGAAGTACAATTGTTAGATCCTAAAAACTGGGGGAAACGTGGTTTTAAACCTTAAAAGTATATTTCTCTGTAACATTAAATATAATGAATAAATATTCACCATCAAAAATTAAATTCTGAAAAAAATATCCTTAGTACTAAAAGGTCTGTGTGGGTGCAGATCTTGATGTGATCACTTTTTGACTAAGAATTGGCAAAAGAACCCTACTAATTTACTTCTCATTTTAATTTTAATGTTAATAAGCTAGATTACAGAAGATAGGTTTTCAGGGTTTTCTCACAAAATTACATGCCATTTTAGCAGTAGGAGTTTTGATAAAAGTAAAAAGAAAAAAATATGTGAAAGGGGAGCCACATTGAAAAAATAGAATTTTGGTCTCGTCAATCAAATCCATGTCTTTTACAAATTATTTTGATATTGTACTTAATTGTTTTTTCGATTTTGGTGTAATGGCAAACCTATAAGGTTTTGGTGTTTACCAAATCAGTTGTCAATAGACATAAACATCAGGAGACAGAGCTGTATTAATGGATTATAGGACTGTGTCTGCATTACAAAAAATATGCAGATTTGTCCAAAAAATAAAGTGCTAAATATCTCTACACGTTTGTTATATAAGCACCTTTGTTAAATATCTATACACGTTTGTTATATACACGTTATATACACGTTATATACACGTTTGTTACCCAAACAGAGACTACAGAAACACAAAAATCAAACCTGGCAACAAAGCAACCTGGGACTGGGACAGGATTTGAGGGTTCACCAGCTAACTTTGGGATTGACTGTGGCTTTTTGCTGTCACCTATAACTTGGGTTCACATTGAGGTCTGTTGTCTTGTTCACCAATCCTGCAGGCCTAAAGCACGCCCAACGGAAGCAAGTTTTGTTAAGGATACAAATCAAGACGTGTAGAAAGAGCCGCCTCCTCACCAATTAGCTGTCAGTTGAAATCTTTTTTTTTATTCCAATACTTTTGTATTTTTTACTAATATTATTTTTTTATTGTTGCAATGAATTAATTTCCCAGTAGAAATCAGTTTAAATTTATTTCCACAAAATATACTGGTCTTGATTTATTGATGTTGCTTATGATTCGCCATTTGCAACAAAAACCCCTGCCTTTTTCATACATGCATGAACTCCATAGGTCGTTGGTTATAAGCTAATTTAACAGAGATGGGTGGTAAGTAGATTTGTAAGACCTATTGTCCAGGATTGGTCAGTGTTAGGTTAGTGAAGCCAAATACCAAAAAAGAGTCTCCAATGGCATCTGCAAAAATGTTTTTGTGAGACAGCCACCATTTTACATCCATGTGAGAATAAATCCTAATAAACAAAAGGGAGAATAAAGAGCTGTGTAGTTTTAACTGTAGGATCTTGTTTTAATCCAGATGATAGCAGTGCATCCTGAGCTGTGCATGCTCGTCCCCAACTCCATCTACTTCCCCTTCACAAGCTGAAATAAAACAGAAAGAAGGAAGTGCTTCAAGCATAATACCTGCTATCAATTCATTTTTGTAAGAATGCCACTACGTGGGAAACTCCACTGCTTCCTCGGTCACTCTGAGAGGTCAGTTGTCGTATTCAAAAACTGACAGGACAGTCTGGAAGCTTCCAGTGCAGACCCATTACTCTCCACCATCAGCTCCTTAATCGGACATCTCCTATAACATGAGATATTTTCACCATGTGTTATGTTATTTTTATTTTAACAACTCCAGTTGAGCTGAAAAATACCAATAAACTTAAGCATATAAGAACACCAACACTGATGGTACTGAGAGCAGAGAGAGTAACAGTAACTATAAAAGCATAGAGAATATAATTATATTGCATGTACATGAATGATACATACAGTACAGATTTTGGAAATACATAATTTCAGGATTAAAATATAGAATTCACTAGTGGTGAATTTATGCTGTAATAAACAAGAAAATAAGTATTGATAGTCAACAACAAAAGCACTAATGCCATAAACACATTTCCAAGAAATTAAAAGACTTTGCAAGTTCATAAAAAGTTGGAGCAATTACTGAAAACAAAGGCAGAGGACAAAGAAGTTATTCATATGGTCTGGGGCCCTTGCAATTATAATAACCAAATAAGACTGAAAAAATTAGCAAAGTAACCAAAAAATAAAAGAAAACAATCAAAAAGCTGGTCAACCTTATGGGCCTCTGTATACATAAACATCACTAGATTGTATTTAAAAATGTACTTGTAGACATTTTCTAGAATACAGCTAATCTCAGTGGAAGAGCAACAACAGACTAAACAATGTAGACACCAATACACATTATGTATATGTATATTATCATATTTAGACTGCACATTTAAGTTTTTGTTCTCATCATTTTACAATAAATAGTAAACATGCTGTGTTTTACTCTGAAGCTATATCGTGGGAGCTTCGAGGTGTAAAAGCCCTTGTCACATCAGAAAGTGATACAGCAAAATTAATCCCGTAAGTGAATGAATACCTTATAAAATATAAAAAGTAATTGGTTTTACAACCAAAAACCTGAAATTAACTGCCGAATGTCTCTTGACCAACACTGTACATATTTTACACGGAAATCTGTTGAAATGTGTATACATCTTGTATGTAATGGTGAAACAGTATATTTGCAGGAACCTGAAGGACATGTCGGTAAGTGTTTGATAAACAGCACAGACATTTGAAGTAATAGTCTCTGATGTGAATTAGCAGTGCATAATTTCTGCTAAGGTGAAACTCAGACTTGAAATTGGCCTGGCATATCTCAAACTCTTGATTTCAGTCAAAACCGTAATTCCAAGTTTATGCGCAAATCCCGTAAGCCACACACATTTTGATGTTTGAAGTTGGTTGAGTTTCTACAATGAAAGGTGCAGGACTAATTAGGTGCCAAAAAGTGAACAGAAAGATATAATAATGAGAATAAAAATATAGAATTTTTTTTGGGATGAAAGATGTTATATGAGTTTGCTTGCACACTAATCCTACCCACTAGACTATGCAAATCCTGGAGGAAATTACGATAGGATTTCTGCTACTATTGCCTTTGATTTCTGCTAAAAGTTAAGAAGTTGAATATCTGCTGACTTAGTGGCCTTCAGAGAGAGAGCTCAAGCTAAGCTGCACTATTGCTTTTTTCATGAAGGTGTCTGTTATTTTGTCTTACAGGTGGGAGTAGTGGAGTGCTGTACAAGCAAAATCACAAATATTAACATTTAAGTAATAGAAAAACTAGATGCAGTCATAAATTTAACAGTTAAATTATTTCCCAATTTGACATCAAAGGGTCTTTAAGTAGGAAACAGCTTTAAACTGGCCAACCAGAAGTGCTCGAGGAGCAAACTGTATTCTTTATAGAAAACCATGTCCT
>NW_024402192.1:0-6475 GCF_016859285.1 Xiphias gladius
CCTCCCTAAAAGAAAAAAGGAAGAAAAGAGGGTTAAATAGCAGGTTAAAAGCTTTAGAAATCAGGTAAAAACAGGTACAATCCATCACTGCATGAAATCTGATAATAACAGAAAATATTTTACCTTTTAAAAAGATATGGTTCACATCTCCTGTAATGCGTCCTGCCTCCTCTCCTCTCTCCTCCACTCCTCTCCTCTACCCTTGTGTCCTCTCCTCTCTCCTCCCTAAAAGAAAAAAAGAAGACAAGCAGGTTAAAAAGCAGGTTAAAAACTTTAGAAATCAGGTAAAATCAGGTACAATCCATCACTGCATAAAATCTGATAATAACAGAAAATATTTACCTTTTAAAAGATATGGTTCACATCTCATATTAGCCGTCCTGCCTCCTCTCCTCTCTCCTCCTCTCCTCTCACTCTCCTCTACCCTTGTGTCCTCTCTCTCTCCTCCCTGAAAAGAAAAAAAAAAATGGAAGCGAAGCAGGTTAAAAAAAGCAGGTTAAAAACTTTAGAAATCAGGTAAAAAGGTACATTTGATCACTGCATGAAATCTGATAACAATAGGAAATATTTACCTTTTAAAAGACAATGTTCACATCTCATATTGCCCTCCCACTTCCTCTCCTCTCTCCTCCTCTCCTGTCTTCTACCCTTATGTCCTCTCCTCTCCTAACCCCTCCCTGAAAGAAAAATGGTCGACAAGCAAGTTGTAGTTAAAAACTTTAGAAATCAGGTAAAAAAAAGGTATATTTGATCACTGCATGAAATCTGATAATAATAGGAAATATTTACCTAAAGACAAGGTTTACATCTCATATTGCCCTCCCGCCTCCTCTCCTCTCTCCTCCTCACATCTCCTCTCTCCTCCCTGAAAGAAAAATGGTCGACAAGCAGGTTAAATAGCAGATTAAAAGCTTTAGAAATCAGGTAAAAAAAGGTACATTTGATCACTGTATGAAATCTGATAATAATAGGAAATATTTACCTAAAGACAAGGTTCCATCTATGTGCCCTCCACACTCTTCTCCTCTCTCCTCTCACCTCTCCTCTCTCCTCCCTAAAAGAAAAAGGAAGAAAAGCAGGTTAAATAGCAGGTTAAAAACTTTTAGAAATCAAGGTAAAGCAGATTTACCAATCCATCACTGCATGAAATCTGATAATAACGGAAATATTTAACTTTTATAGAACAAAGGTTTACGCCTCGCCATTGCCCTCGGCCTCCTCTCCTCTCCTCCTCACCTCTCCCTCTCTTCCCTGAAAGAAAAAAAGACAAGCAGGTTAATAGCAGGTTAAAAGCTTTAGAAATCAGGTAGAAACAGTGCAATTGATCATTGCAAATCTGATAATAATAAAATATTTATCTAAAGACAAGGTTTACATCTCACTATTGCCCTCCCACCTCCCTCTCCTCTCTCCCTCCTCTCCTCTCCTCTACCCTTGGCAATCCTCTCCTCTCTCCTCCCCTGAAAAAAAGAGGAACAAGCAGGTTAAAAAAGCAGAGGATAAAAGCTTTAGGGAAATCAGGTAAAACAGGTACAATTGATCATTGCATGAAATCTGATAATAATAGAAATATTTATCTAAGACAAGGTTTACATCTCATATTGCCTCCCACCTCCTCTCCTCTCTCCTCCTCACCTCTCCTCTCTCCTCCCTAAAAGAAAAAAGGAAGAAAAGAGGGTTAAATAGCAGGTTAAAAGCTTTAGAAATCAGGTAAAAACAGGTACAATCCATCACTGCATAAAATCTGATAATAACAGAAAATATTTACCTTTTAAAAGATATGGTTCACATCTCATATTAGCCGTCCTGCCTCCTCTCCTCTCTCCTCCACTCCTCTCCTCTACCCTTGTGTCCTCTCCTCTCCTCCCTAAAAGAAAAAAATTAGACAAGCAGGTTAAAAAGCAGGTTAAAAACTTTAGAAATCAGGTTAAATTGCATTTGATCACTGCATGAAATCTGATAATAAGAGAAATGTTACCTTTTAAAGACAAGGTTCATCTCCTGTGCCCTCCTGCCTCTCCTCCTCTCTCCCCTCACCTCTCCTCTCTCCTCCTCACCTCCTCCTCTCTCTCTCCTCCCTGAAAGAAAAATGGAAGACGAGCAGGTTAAAACCAGTACCACCAGAGTTAAAAACTTTACAAGGAAATCAGGTAAAAACAATTGCAATTGATCATTGCATGAAATCTGATAATAATGAGGAAATATTTACCTAAAGACAAGGTTTACATCTCCTTATTGCCCTCCGCCTCCTCTCCTCTCTCCTCCTCTCACTCTCCTCTACCCTTGTCCTCTCTCACTCTCTCTCTCTCTCTGAAAGAAAGAAAAATGGAAAGCGAGCAGGTTAAGAAATTACCAGGTTAAAACTTTGGGAAATCAGGTTAAAGCAATTACAATTGATCAGTGTTGCATGAAATCTGATAATAATGAGAAATATTTTACACCTAAAGACAAGGTTTACATCTCATATTGCCCTCCCTGCCTCCTCTCCTCTCTCCTCACTCTCCTCTCCTCTACCCTTGTGTCCTCTCCTCTCTCTCCTCCCTGAAAGAAAAATGGAAGGAAGGCGAGCAGGTTAAGTACCAGGTTAAAACTTTTGAGGAAATCAGGTAAAACGAAGGTACAATTGAGTCATTACATGAAATCTGATAATAATATAGGAAATATTTACCTAAAGACAAGAGTTTGCATCTCATATTGCCCTCCGCCTCCTCTCCTCTCTCCTCCTCTCCTCTCCTCTACCCTTGTGTCCTCTCCTCTCTCCTCCCTGAAAGAAAAAAATGGAAGGCAGAGCAGGTTAAGTACCAGGTTAAAGCTTTAGAAATCAGGTAAAAAACAGGTACAATTGATCATTGCATGAAATCTGATAATAATAGGAAATATTTACCTAAAGACAAGGTTTACACATCTCCATATTGCCCTCCGCCTCCTCTCCTCTCTCCTCCTCTCCTCTCCTCTAACCCTTGTGTCCTCTCCTCTCTCCTCCCTGAAGAAAAATGGAAGACGAGCAGGTTAAGTACCAGGTTAAAAGTTTTTAGAAATCAGGTAAAAACAGGTACAATTGATCATTACATAAGAATCTGATAATAATAGAAAATATTTACCTAAAGACAAGGTTTACATCTCATATTGCCCTCCGCCTCCTCTCCTCTCTCCCCCTCACCTCTCTCTCTCTCTCCTCCCTAAAAAAAAATAATTCCGACAAAGCAGGTTAAATACTGGGTTAAAGCTTTAGAAATCAGGTAAAAACAAATTTTCAATTAGTCATTGCATGAAATCTGATAATAACTTGAAAATATTTTGCTTTTTTATAAAGAATAAGGTTCACATCTCATGTGTGCCCTCCCTGCCTCCTCCTCTCTCCTCCTCTCCTCTCCTCTACCCTTGTCCTCTCCTCTCCTCTCACCCTTAAAAGAAAAATACTCGACAGAAAGCAGGTTAAATAGCTGGATTAAAAGTTTTAGAAATCAGGTAAAACAGGTACACAATTGAGTCATTGCATGAAATCTGATAATAATAGGGAAATATTTACCCCTAAATACAAGGTTTACATCTCATACTGCCCTCCACTTCTCTCTGTCGCCTCCTCCTACTCCTCTAACCTTGTCCTCTTTCTCTCTCCTCCCTTAAAAGAAAAATGTTACTCGACAAACGGGTTTAAATACTG
The DNA here is from genome assembly GCF_016859285.1 of Xiphias gladius. Lineage (NCBI taxonomy): Eukaryota > Metazoa > Chordata > Actinopteri > Istiophoriformes > Xiphiidae > Xiphias > Xiphias gladius. The sequence goes on from NW_024402192.1 coordinate 3,665, forward strand.
GGTTAAAAAGCTTTAGAAATCCAGGTAAAAGCAAGGTGCAATTGATCGTTGCATGAAATCTGATATGTAATAGAAAATATTTACCTGAAGACAAAGGTTCACATCACCTTGACACTTTCCACCTCCTCCTCACTCTCCCCTCCCTCTCCTCTCTCCTCTCTACCTAAAAAGAAAAAATGGTGACAGGCGGTTAAATAGCTGGTTAAAGCTTTTGAAATCAGGTGGAATTTTGTTAAGTCAGTCACTGCATGAAATCTGATAATAACAGAAGATATTTACCTTTTAAGGACTGAGGGTTCACATCTCATATTAGCCCTCCCGCCTCCTCTCCTCTCCCCTCACCTCTCCTCTCTCCTCCTTAAGAAAAAATGCTGAAAGGCAAGCAGGTTAAATACCAGGTTAAAGTTTTTAGAAATCAGGTAAAAGCAAATTTTAATTGATTCATTTGCATGAAATCTGATAATAATAGAAAATATTTACCCTAAATACAAGGTTTATCATGTGCCTCCCGCATGTTGCCTTGCCTCTCTCCTCCTCTCTCCTCCTACCCTTGTGTCCTCTCCTCTCTCCTCCCTATAAAAAAAAAAAAAGGGAAGACAAGCAGGTTAAAATAGCAGGTTAAAAACTTTGAGAAATCAGAGTGCAAAACAAGGTACAATCCATCACTACACTTAATCTGATAACAATGAGAATATTTACCTTTTTTTAAAGACAAGGTTCCAGATCTCATATTTTGCCACTCCACCTCCTCTCCTCTCTCTCCTCTCCTCTCCTCTACCCTTGTGTCCTCTCCTCTCACCTTCCTAAAAAAAAAAAAAGAAGAAAAGAAGGTTAAAAAGCAGGTAAAAACTTTAGAAATCAGGTAAAAACAGGTACATTTGATCACTGCATGAAATCAAATAATAACAGGAAATATTTACCCTCAAAGACAAAGTTCACATCTCATATTGCCCGGCCTCACACTTCCTCTCCTCTCCTCCACCCTTGTGGCTCCTGTCCTCTCTCACTCCCCTTAGAAGAAAAATGGAAGGCAGGCAGGTTTAAAATACCAGGTTAAAAATTTTTTAATCAGGTAAACACAATTGCAATTGATCATTGCATTAAATCTGAAATTAATAGAAAATATTTTTTTTTTTACTATAAAGACAAGGTTTACATCTCATATTGCCTCGCCGCTCTCCTCTCCTCTCCCCTCCACCTCTCCTCTACCCTTGTGTCCTCTCATCTCTCCGCCCTTAAAAGAAAAGCTGGGTAGAGCAAAGCAGGTTCATTCACAGGTTAAAAAGCTTTAAGTCAGGTAAAAACAGGTACAGTGTAGTCATTGCATAGAAATCTGATAATAGCATGAAATGTTATTTACACAAAGACAAGGTTTACATCTCATATTGCCCTCCGCCTCCTCTCCTCTCTCCTCCTCCTCCTCTCCTCTACCCTTGTGTCCTCTCCTCTCTCCTCCCTGAAAGAAATGGAAGACGGAAGCAGGTTAAGTACCAGGTTAAAACTTTAGAAATCAGAGTAAAAACAGGTACAATCCATCACTGCATGAAATCTGATAATAACAGGAAATATTTTTTTAAAGACAAGGTTCAGATCTCTATTGCCTCCTGCCTCTCCTCTCTCTCCTCCTCTCCTCTCCTCTAACCTTGTGTCTCTCTCTCTCCGCCCTTAAGAAAAATGCTCGACAAGCAGGTTAAATACCCGGGTGAAACTTTAAAATCAGGTAAAAACAAGGTACAATTGATCACATACATAGAAGTCTGATAACAGAAATATTTACCTTTTATAAGACAAAGGTTCACATCTCATATTGCCCTCTGCCCTCCTCTCCTCTCCTCCTCTCTCTCCTCTACCCTTGTATATATAGCCATGAAAATGAGTGGGTAAAGCAGGTTAAATAGGAGGTTAAAAAGCACAAAATCAGGTAAAAAACAGGAAAAATTGACCATTGAATGAAAACTGATATGTAAATATTTACCTAAAACAAAGGTTTACATCATGTGCCCTCCGCTCCTCTCCTCTCTCCTCCTCTCCTCTCCTCCTCTGCCTTGTGTCCTCTCCTCTCTCCTCCTGAAAGAAAAATGGAGAAGGCGAGCAGGTTAAATGCCAGGTTAAAAGTTTTAGAAATCAGGTAAAAAACAGGTACAATTGATCATTGCATGAAATCTCTGATAATAAACAAAATATTTATCTAAAGACAAGGTTTACATCTCATATTGCCTCCCACCTCCTCTTTCCACTTCTCACCCTCCCTCTCCTCTCATACAAAAGGAAGAAGGGGTTAAATAGCAGGTTAAAAAGCTTTGAAATCCAGGTAAAACAGAGTGCAATTGACCATTGGGCCAGAAGCCTCTAATGTAAAGCCACACAAAGACAAAGGTTACATCATATTGCCTCCACCTCCTCTCCTCTCCTCCTCTCTCCTCTCTCCTCCTAAAAAGAAAAAAGGGATTAAATAAGGTCCGCTTTTTTAAAAATCAAGGTAAAACAAATTACCAATCCATATGGCGAAAATCTGCATTTATCTTCTATTTTTAAAGACAAGATTCACATCTCATATTAGCAAATCCTTGCCTCCTCTCCTCTCTCCTCCTCTCCTCTCCTCTACCCACTTATGTCACTCTCCTCTCTCCTCCACAAAAGAAAAAAAAGACAAGCAAGGTTAAAAAGCAAGTTAAAAACTTTAGAAATCAAGGAGTAAAATCGATACAATCCATCTGCATAAAATCTGATAATAACGAAATACCTTACAAAACATAGATTTCACATCTCATGTAAATCCTGCCTCTCATCCTCTCTCCTCCTCTCCTCTCC
>NW_024402193.1:0-6464 GCF_016859285.1 Xiphias gladius
AAAACCAGCCTCTCAAACATGTCATCGCTCATCTCAGCCCACTTTAATCCGCCTGTTAAATGCCAGGCACTGACCCTGAGTCCTTGAGTGGGCGAGTGTTTTGACTTGATAAATGATAGCACCTCAAAATTCCCCGCAGAGCTGCTTAACCTTATTTTTATAGATGTATAATTATGCAATAAACACTTCAAAAACACAACACAGGAGGTGATAATTAAGGCCATTCTTTCTTTTTCTTTCTGATGTCTTACCTTGTTTTACCATAATCTTGCTATTTTATGCTATCAACCTCCAACACAGATACACAAGAGGAAATAGGTGCAACAATACAGTAATTTCCGCCTTTGCATATTATTTGTAACTAAGTTTTAGCTTCCTTGTTTTTCCCCTCTTGTGCCTTGTTAGCTGTTCCCATGTTGATTATTCTTTTTATAGCTTTCTGCCTTTTATTGCTATTTTGGGTTGCATTATGCATCCTCTATAATTCTCAAACCCTTCACTAATTTATTTCAACTAATTCCTGCATCTCACCTATGAGAGAGAAATTAGCAAAGCAAAATAAGTGTTATGTGCTATTTTTACCTTGAATAATCTCCTAATTTCTCCTACTTTCCTCTCTATTATCTTGTTTTTGTTTTTGTCTTTTTTTTTTCTGTACCTATACAAATCCACCTCCTCTCATCCTCCACCCTCTTCTCTTTATACACCTGTGCACTGGAGGAAATTAGTCAAACAAAATATTGTTAAAGCGCCAAATCTACCTCCAATTAGCAGGAGTCAGGTTTCTTTCTTGATCTATGTAAGTTGCAAAAGAGGTGTTTTAATTAAAAGACAGGAGAAGAAATATGATTTCAAACAAATGGAGCTCATTAAACATCTGAGAAAGGGCGATAGGGCCTTTTTTAAGAGTCAGATGAAATCACAGTGAATGTTGACTGAATCTGTTGCACACTATGAAATATCTGCATTAAAGGGGTTATGCTTTTATTTTTATTTTCAAAGTACTTCCAATAATTTCTCCTTTTAATCTTATTATATATTTATATAATTATTATAAAGTACAACCTATGCTAGTGTGATGACCCCGTTTATCCAAGATAAATGCTTATTAATCTATTGAGAATTCATGTACTGTAACAAAAGTGCCTCCTAATTTAAGGTCTTGTCAACAATCACCATATTCAGATTTTTCTAAAGTATCAAAGTAACCCAGGTGATTGTTGTCTGCCCAATGCAAACAGGAACTGCTGTAGCTATAACAGCGGGATTTTTCATGATGCAGATCTGGTGAAATGTAAACAAATAGGTGCAGAGAGCTTTAAGGTCAGTATTCATAAACATTTGGCAGGGTTTATCCTCAATAACCTAAGCTTTTTTGGGGCATTTTATGTCTCCATTAGGTATGTCTAATCAAAAAAAGTTTGAATCAAAAAAAAAATTAATTCAACAAATAATATTAATTTAATAACTGCATTTTGATCAGATTTTGTAGAGTACATCTAACTGTAACATACTGAAAGAAAATGGATGGATTATACTCATAAAAAAGTTTCTGGTTTTAATCATCTCGCACTTCCACCTAATGCAGTCATTTTTTCTTCTGTGAAAATAGCTTGGAGTGCATTGAGCTACCCGGCGCGATCTCTTCTGAGCCAGCTAACCACCACATATTCTTGGTCCCAAGTCAACCAACCTCCTGACAGGGTCCTGACCCTGAAGATCTCAAGCAGTCCCCTTTCTTTGGGACTTGTCTGGCTATTGCCTCCAGACATCCAGGGCACGGCGCCCAGAAGGAAGCTCAGGTCAATGAGACATCGATCCTCCATGCTGCCCATAGTCAAAGAGCCTCAGCTCCCCAGTCACAGAGCCTCTGCTGCCCAAGCCACGATAGACGCCCAGCCAGTCCTGCCGGACCCTTTGTTGGCAGTGCCCGCCAACGTCTCTCAGCTGTTCCTGAATCGGCTATCCCGGCCATTGTCTTGCCTGTTCTTGTGTCGGGAGTCCCAGCCGAACATCCTGCCTGATGCCCCACCTGTTCCCGCCTGAGGTCTCCTCTGTTTGTGGGTTGGCCGTCCCACTCAACATTTTGTCTGTTACTGGGTCGGCCGTCTCGCCTGTGTCTTGTCTGTTCTTGGGTTACGCCTCATGACGCCCTGCCTGTTCCTGAGTCAGCCATCCGCCACATCCTGGTTCCTTGAGTCGGTGTCCCAGCTGACGCTAAGCCTGTTCTGAGTCGGCCGATGCCAAGCCTGCTCCAGGTTCCCACTCAGATGTCATGCCATCATCTGTTCCTGGTTTCCAATCGACTGTCTGGCCAAAATCTGTTCCTAGTCTCCGTCTTGGTCCGGGCTTTGGACACCACTCCATCTCCTGTTGGTGGTTCCTTCTGAAACCTCTGCCTGACTTCGCAGATCATCAGGCAGCCGCCTTTTGGCGGACGCCCCCAGCCTAATCTCTGAAGATCGCTTCCCTGCTCAACACCCCAGAGGTTTTCCTGTTCTGCTCTCAGCTCCACCCTGCGGCTGGGTCTTCTGGTGCCAGCTGTTTCACCAGCCCTATGGTGCTGGCATCCAAGTCGTCATCCAGTTAAGCTCTGACTCCTTGTGTGGTCTGCAGTTTTTTTTCCTGAGAGGACCAACGTCTGCTGGTGCCATCCTGTTAGGCACCCTGAGGGGATCTTGCATTCACCGCTGGTCTCCAGAGGATCTTGCCTTGTCACCGCCTCCCTCAGACAGCAGTCCAGCCTTCACTATTGTCCTCTTACTCGATCTCTGGAGTGGTCCCACATCATCCCTAAGGCTGCCAATGCTCCACCAACTACTTTGGGCCTTGTGGTCCCTGAGAGTGTGGCCGCCTGGGTAGTTTTCTACTTTTGGCGATTTGTAATCTAGCTTTCAGTCCAGGACTCCCAGTGGTCTTGAGAGGAGTCCATGTGGTCCCAAGTCAATGGAGAATTAGTTTAATTCACAATCAGTTGATTTAAATGATCCTACTTAGACATTTAATGGCATTGTAATTTTCAATCTCGTCACATCTGTCTCTTCTTCTACTGTGTGTAGACAGTTGTGGCCTTAAATTGTGAAGCAAAACAACAAACGCTCATATGAACAACCAACATCCCCAAAAAGTCTTGAGTCTTACTCCCCTGTTGGAATAAAATTTTAGGTTTTAATTCACACATTTACTAGTCCAGAGAGGGTATTTAGGGAGAGAAAGATTTGAGTTTATAGGTTTGCATATCTATTTATTAAGTACATATCTCTGGAATGCGAGGAACAGAACTGAATAATAAGACAAGAGAAGAGAATAGAGAGAGCTTAAAGCAAGAGAATAGAGAGAATAATACTACAAGAAAAGATATCTGATGAGAGATAAGAAGGAAGAGTAAAACTAAAGAATAGGAGAGGTGCTGTAGCAGGGGACTGTTATTGCTTGTGATGTGTCATCTCCAGTCTAGCACGCAGTTCAGTCTGGCTCTAGGCATACAGGAAGGCTTATCATAGTGAGAATACAGGCCACCTCCACAAGAGCAGAGGTCAGGTTAGCAATGCCAGCTCAAATCTCGTTTCTCACCTCAAGGTTGTGAAGGCTCTGAAAGTACAGTGGGGGTATACTGTATCTGTACTCAAAAGTTCAAAGTATAATTCTCTATTTGGAGTGTTTCTGTGATCAAAAATAATTCCACCAAATGAGGGTCCATAGATTTTACAGAGAAACTGGGATATTGTTTCCGTAAGAGTGGTGGAGGTATCCTTTATTATTACATGGATAACGTATTTATGTGTATTCATGCAGTGGCATACTGTATTTTAGAGAGAGCAGGGACCAGAGCATATTCCATTAGGCATGTGATGCACATATACTGCATCATATTGTCATGTATGTACACTCATATAGTAGACACACAAAAATAATTGTGTGCAGGCAGCACAGTGGAATGAAAAGTTTGGGCACCTCTGGTTCAAATTTCTGTTACTGTGAATAATTAAGTAGGTAGAACATGCCCTGATTTCTCAAAACATAAAGTTAAAGATGACATATTCCTTTAGTAATTTGAGCAAGATTACTTTTTATTTCCATCTATTTATATACAACTTCTACAATGACAAAATAAGGAAAAGGGCCCTTAACAAAAAAAGGGGCTACACAAGTGTGTGATAAACACCAGCGCTTATTGTAGCAGCTAAGAGTCTTTCAGTTCTTGTTTTATTCTTCCTGCAAAAGGTTTCTAGTTCTGTCAGATTCTTGGGCTATCTTGCATCCACTGCTCTTTTAAGGTCCCTCCACAGATTTTCAATGGTGTTTAGGTCAGGAGACTGTGAGGTCCATGGCAAACCTTCAGCTTGTGTGTGTTGAGGTAGTCCATTGTGATTTTGAGGCGTGTTTACTATGATTATCCTGTTGTAGAAGCCATCCTTTTTTCATCTTAAGCTTTTTTTACAGAGGGTGTTGTGTTTACTCCCAGAGTTTGCTGGAATTTAATTGAATCCATTCTTCCCTCTACCAGTGAAGTATTCCCTGTGCCACTGGCTGCAACAGAAACCCGGAGCATGATCGACCTAACCCCGTGGTTAATAGTTGGAGAGGTATTCTACTATTTTCCCTTTATTTCTCCAAACATACTTTTACTCATTGTGGCCAAAAAGTTCAATTTTAACTTCATCAGTCCACAGGACTTTTTCCAAAATACATCAGACTTGTTTAGATGTTTCTTTAGAAACTTCTGACAGAATTTTGAGGTGAGGACGCAGGAAGGGTTTTCTTCTGATGCCTCTTCCATGAAAGGTCATATTTGTGCATGTGTAAGCTGCACGTGGGGAGACAGTACCACCACCACTCCAGAGTCTGTTCAACCTTCCTGAAGGTCTTCTGCAGTCAAACAGGGATTTGGTTGCCTTTCTAACAAACCTCTGAGCAGTTCTCTCTGAAAGTTTTCTAAGTGTTCCAGACCTCAACTTGACCTCCACCGTTCCTGTTAACTGCCATTTCTTTATTACATTATGAACTGAGGAAACAGCTACCTGTAAACCTTGGCTATCTTCTTATAGCTCTTTCCGCTTTGTGGGCATCAGTTATTCTAATTTTCAGATAACTAGGCAGCTGTGAAGGAGCCCTTGGCTGCTGATTGTTGGGACAAGGTTTGAGGAGTCAGAGTATTTATAAAGCTTTGAAACCTGTATCACCTGGCCTTTCCTAATGGTGATTGTGGACCAGAGCCCCTAACAAGCTAATGAGGTCTGAGACCTTGCTAAAAGTCTGAGAGCTCAAATCTATTGAAAAAGAATGTTTCAACTTTAACTTTAGGCCTTTTGGAGATCGGTTCATTTTCAACTCAATTAACTATTCACAGTTACAGAAATTTTGACCAGGGATGCCCAAACTTTTTGATGCCACTGTATATAGGTATCATTATCCCAGCACCGACAAACACATGCACATTCACACATGCACACACACAATTACAGTAAATTCACTGTAACTGAGAGGAATATGAAGAGAACATTAACTGTATTATTTAATCTCTCACTCTTTAAGTGTTTGTGTGTTAGTGTGTTTCTGTTTTACCCACATTCACACACTCCCTTGCTGTGTGTAAATGAATCCATAACACTTACAGCAGGCTGTGAGTTAGCACCTGCGTAAATGTGTCTGTGTGTGTGGTTTATACAGTATACTGTATGTGTCTGGGTTTGAATGTGAAACTTTGAGTTTGTGTGTTTGTTTTTGTGTGTGTGTAGCTATCAGTATCTCAGTGCTAAAGGACTCGGCACATGAATAATGAGGTATACAAGGAGTCAGTAGGAGTTGAAAAGGGGGCACATGCACTCACACACACAGAGATACATACATTTATACCTACAGTTGAACAAAGAGGTTATTCATCTTCTATGCTCTTTTCATCTTCTCTCTCTCTCTTTAGTCATTTGTTTGCTCTCTCTACCTCTATGTCAGCTCTCTCTGTGGCTCTCTCTGCCTATCTAATTCTAAATAGGTGCTGCATTAAGACACTTGGATGCCGGTTTATTTAATAAGGAGCCTTTCTGGAGACGTAACCACAAATAGACTGGAAAAATGCGTTTGTGTGTGTGTGTGTATTGAGCGTACTGGAGCAAGAGAGCTTCAACCCCTCAGCTCGTCCTGGTGCCAGCAGCCAGATTGTATTAATGGCATAAATGAATCAAGCCCAGGAACCTTCGAGGGCGTGTTAGTGGCAACAATGTTTCCAGAGGGAAGAATATTCCTGAACCCGGGTTGACCTTGGAATAAATAACTTCAGAGGCCTTTGCTTTTTCAATCATCAACAATACAGTAGAGCCACCTGCATTACAATGTTTCTAGCTACTGGCTGACGTTAATTGGCTGTCAAAATACGTTGTTGACAGTTGGACCTGGTTGTCACAAAGCAGTGTTTAATGTAATCTGCCGCTGGAAACTGAGTCAACTCAGATTTGCATGAAGTGCAG
>NW_024402194.1:0-6457 GCF_016859285.1 Xiphias gladius
TGAATACCGCCAAAATCAACATCTGCTGTCGGTTTTACGAGTCTGCTTTTAATCAAATAAACTTATGTTTGCCATCATCAAGTCATGCAATTTCTTTGTGTTCCAAAAATCTTAAGAAATTAGTTGGATGAACTTGAGGTCGACATAAATACTATATACATATATATATAGGTATGTTCCAAGAAAAACAAGCTGTTTAGACTATAATATAATTCAAATTCCCTCTCTAAATGGCGAATGAACATCAAATCAAACATACGTTTTCAAAAAATGCTTATGCAAACTCAATTCAAAGCACATACTAAAACTTATTTTAGAGTCTTCTTGAAGTAGAAAGTTTTTCTAAAACGATCAAAACTTAAAATTAAGAGCCTAGCTCAAAATGAATATTTGGTCAAATAGTACTATAGAATACAAGCCAAAAATCAACATCTGCTGTACGATTTTAAAAGTCTAGCATAATCAAATGAAAAGCATGTTTGCCGCTCCATCATGGGTCATGCAATTTCTTGGGTTCCCAAAATCTTAAAGTAGTTATGAATGAGCTTGAGGTCCGACAACATATCTTATATATATATGTATATAGGGTGTGTTCCCAAAAAACAAGCTGTTTAGACTATATTATGTTTAAATTACCTCTCTCGTCAATGGCGAATGAGACATCCGTCAAACATGTACTGCGTTTCACGTTGCAAAAAAGAATGCTTGCAAACTCAATTCAAAGCACATACTAAACTTAACTTTGGGAATCGCTTCTTAAAAAGTAAAAATTTTTCTAAAACGATCTGGCAAAAATTAAAGAGCCTGGCAGCTCAAATGAATATTTGAGTCAAATAAGATTTTTCTTAAGCTGAAAAAGGCATAAAAATCAACATCTGCTTCTTAGATTCTGGTCCGTGTCTACGCTTGCAAATCAAATAGATAGCATGTTTGCCATCATCAGTCATGTGCAATTTCTTGGGTTCCAAAATCTTAAAGTAGTTAGATGAGCTCGAGGGTCGACAACATATCTTATAAACATGTATATAAGACAATCTTCCAAAAGAAACAAACTGTTTAGATTTAGACTATTTAATGTTCAAATTCCCTCTCTAAATTCTTGAATGACCAGACATCCGATCAAACATGTACTCGTTTTCAAAAAGAAATTAACTGCATGCAAACTCAATTCAAAAGCATACTTACCTTGCTTATGGACTCTTCTTAAAGTAGAAAGTTTTTCTAAAACGATCTGGCAAAATTAAAGCCTGGCAGCTCAAATGAATATTTGAGTCAAATGAAGTTTTATAAGCTCAGTGAATAGGCATTGCAAAAATCAACATCTGCTGTGATTTTGGAAAGTCTCTTTTCAGAAATCAAATGAAGCATGTTTGCCATCATCAGTCCTGCAATTTCTTGTGTTCCCAAAATCTTAAGTAGTTAAGATGAGCTTGAAATTGGACAATTTATCTTATATACATATATGGGTGTTTCAAAAAACAAGCTGTTTAGACTATATTATGTTCAAGAATTCCTTCTCACAAATTTTTAGCGAATGAACATCTCAAATCAAACATGTACTGCGTTTTCAAAAAGTGCTTATGCAAACTCAATTCAAAGCACATACTTAGCCTTCTTTGGGGTCCTTCTGTAAAGTAGAAACGTACAAAGTTCACTAAAACGATCTGGCAAGAATTATGAGAGCCTAGCAGCTCAAATGAATACCCAATTTGAGTCAAATGAAGTTTTTCTTGGCGTGAATAGGCCTTGTAAAAAATCAACATCTGCTGTGATTCTGGCCCGTCTCTTGCTTACTGAAATCAAATGAAAGCATATGTTGCCATCATCAGTCATGCAATTTCTTGGGTTCCAAAATCTTAAAAGTAGTTAGATGAGCTTGAGGTCAAACAATATATCTATAAATTGGTATGTTCCAAAAAAGAAACAAGCTGTTTAGACTATATATTCATGTTCAATTTTCTGCCCTCTCTCTTGGTGAATGAACATCAAATCAAACATGTGCTAGTTTTTCAAAAAAGTGTATACAAACTCAATTCCAAAGCACATACTAAGCTTTCTTTGGGAGTCTTTCTTAAAGTAGAAAGTTTTCTAAAACGATCTGGCAAGAATTGAAACCTAGCAGCTCAAATGAATATTTTGAGTCAAATGAAGTTTTCTCGGCGAATAGACGCCAAAAATCAGCATCTGCTGTGATTTTTGCAAAGTCTAGCACTGAAATCAAATGAAAGCATGTTTGCCATCATCAGTCATGCAATTTCTTTATTTCCAAATCTTAAAAAGTAGTTAGATGAGGTTGAAGGTCGACAACATATCTTTATATACATATATGTTTCCAAAAAACAAGCTGTTTAGAACTATATTATGTTCCAAATTCCCTCTCTTTTAAATGAACATCAAATCAAGCATGTACTTTCGCGTTTCAAAAAGTGTATGCAAACTCAATTCAAAAGCACCTACTTGCACACACTTGCTTATGGAGTCTTCTTGCAAGTAGAAAGTTTTTCCTAAAACGATCTGGCAAGAATTAAGAGCCTAGCAGCTCAAATGAATATTTGAGTCAAATGAAGTTTTCTCGCTGAAAAAGACTCCCAAAAATCAGCATCTGCTGTGATTTTGGAAAGTCTGCTTACTGAAATCGGTGAGGAAGTTGATTTGCCATCATCAGTCCTGCAATTTCTTGTGTTCCAAATCTTAAGTAGTTAGATGAGCGAGGGTCGACAACAAAATGTTATATACATAATAGGTCAATGTTTCGAAAGAAACAAGCTGTTTAGACTATATTATGTTCAAATTCTCTTCTCTTTAAAGAATGAACATCAAATCAAGCATGTACTGCGTTTCAAAAAAAGTGCTTATGCAAACTCAATTTCAAAGCACACTACTAAGCCTTCTTTGGGAGTCTTCTTGAAGTACAACGTTTTTCTAAAAGCGATCTGGCAAGAATTAAAGAGAGCCTAGCAGCTCAAATGAATATTGAGTCAAATGAGATTTTCTTAAGCTGAATAGGCGGCAAAAATCAACATCTGCTGTGATTCTGGCCGTCTCGCACTGAAATCAAATAAGCAATTTTGCCATCATCAGTCATGCAATTTCTTGGGTTCAAATCTTAAAAGTGGTTAGATGAGCTTGAGGGTCGACAACAATTACTATATACATATATATATAGGTATGTTCCAGAAAAAACAAGCTGTTTAGACTATATTATGTTCAAATTCCTCTCTCATGCGAATGAACATCAAATCAAACATGTGCTGCGTTTTTCAAAAATGCTTACAAACTCAATTCAAAGCACCTTGTATGGGTCTTCTTGAAGTGAAAGTTTTCTAAAACGATCTGGCAGAATTAAAGGCCTAACAGCTCAAATGAATATTTGAGGTCAAATGAAGTTTCTCTGTGAATAGTGCCAAAAATCAACATCTGCTGTGATTTTGGTCTGTATACTGAAATCAAATGAAAGCATGTTTGCCATCATCAGTCATGCAATTTCTTGGGTTCCAAAATCTTAAAAGTAGTTAGATGAGCTTGAGGGTCGGCAAGCATATCTTATATACATATATATGTATGTTCTAAAAAAACAAGCTGTTTAGACTATATTATGTTCAAATTCCACTCTCTTCAGTGAATGAACATCAAATCAAACATGTACTGTTTTCAAAAAATGTGCTTATGCAAACTCATTTTCAAAGCACATACTTACCTTGCTTTGGGAATCTTCTTAAATTGAAAGTTTTCTAAAACGATCTGGCAAGAATTAAGAGCCTAGCAGCTCAAATGAATATTTGAGTCAAATGGAGTTTTCTCGGCGAACAAACACCAAAAATCAACATCTGCTGTGATTTTGGAAAGTCTGCGCACTAAAATCAAATGAAAGCATGTTTGCCATCATCAGTCATGCAATTTCTTGGGTTCCAAAATCTTCAAGTAGTTAGATGAGCTTGAGAATTCGACAACATATCTTATATACATATATGTTCCCAAAAGAAACAGCTGTTTAGACTATATTATGTTCAAATTCCTCTCTAAGTCAGAATGAACATCAAATCAAACATGTACTGCATTTTCAAAAAGTGTATGCAAACTCAATTCAAAGCACATACTTACCTTGCTTTGAGTCTTCTTAAAGTAGAAAGTTTTTCTAAAAGCAATCATGGCAAAATTAAAACCTAGCAGCTCAAATGAATATTTGAGTCAAATGAGAGTTTTCTCGCAAGACGCCAAAATCAACATCTGCTGTGATTCAGCCCGTCTGCGCACTGAAATCAAATGAAATGTTTGCCATCATCAGTCATGCAATTTCTTGGGTTCCAAATCTTAAAGTAGTTAGATGAGCTTGAGGTGTCGACAACATATCTTATATACATATATGTTCCAAAAAACAAGCTGTTTTAGACTATATTATGTTCAAATTCCTCTCTTCATAGGCGAATGAACATCAAATCAAACATGTACTCGTTTTCAAAAAGTGCTTATCAAACTCAATTCAAAGCATACCACTTAGCTTTCTTTGAGTCTTCTTAAAGTAGAAGAAGTTTTCTAAGGATCTGGCAGAATTAAGAGCCTAGCAGCTCAAATGAATATTTGAGTCAAATAAAGTTTTTCTCGCTGAAAGGCAGCGCTTAAATCAACATCTGCTGTGATTCTGGTCGTGTGCGCTACTAACGAAATCAAATGAAAGCATGTTTGCCGCATCATCAGTCATGTGCAATTTCTTGGGTTTAAAATCTTAAAATGGATTAGAACTGAGCTTGGGGGTCGACAACATGTATCCTTGCTGCCATCCACTGCCTATCTTCCAAAGAAACAAAAGCTGTTTAGACTATATTATGTTCAAATTCCTCTCTTTCGTAAATGGCGAATGAACATCTCAAAATCAAGCCGTGTCTTGCGTTTTCCAAAAAATGCTTGTATATGGCAAACTCGAATTCAAAGCACATCCTTTGCCAGCTTTCTTTCAGAGTCTTCTTAGAGTAGAAGGTTTTTTCCTAAAACTTGATCTGGCAGAATTGAGAGGCCCTAGCAGCTCAAATGAATATTTGGAGGTCAAATGAGGATTTTCTCGCTTTGAAAAGACGCCAAAATCAACATCTGATGTGATTCTGGCCCGTCTCTCGCACTGAAATCAAATGAAAAGCATGTTTTGCCATCATCAGTCCTGCAATTTCTTGTGTTCCCAAAATCTTAAAGTAGTTAGATGAGCTTGAGGGGTCACACAACAAATATTATATACATATATGTTCCAAAAGAAACAAGCTGTTTTAGACTATATTATGTTCAAATTCATACCTCTTTTCGCGTCATGATAGACATCAAATCAAACTTATACCTGCGTTTTTCAAAAAGTGCTTATGCAAACTCAATTCAAAGCACATACTAAAGCTTTCTTTTGGAGTCTTCTTGAAGTAGAAAGTATTCTAAAAAGGATCTGGCAAAAATTGAAGAACCTAGCAGCTCAAATGAATATTTGAGGTCAAATGAAGTTTTCTCTAAGCTGAAAAAGACGCCAAAAATCAACATCTGCTGTGATTTTGGAAAGTCTGTGCACTGAAATCAAATGAAAGCGTATTAAACGTTTTGCCATCAGTCCTTGAATTTCGGTTCCCAAAAATCTTATGAAATATGGACTGAATGAGCTTTTGGGGAATTGGAAGCAACATATCTTATATACATATATGTTTCCAAAAGAACAGCTAACTTGGAACTATATTCTCTTTCCAAATTCTCTGTCTGATGACATCAAATCAAGCATTATTTCGTTTTCAAAAAGTGCTTATCTGAACTCAGATTAAACACCTACCTTGCTTGAAAGTCTTCTTAAAGTAGGGCGTTTTCTAAAGCGATCTTGGTAGACTAGCAGCTCAAATGAATATTTGAGTCAAACCAAAGTTTTCTTTCGTGAAGACAAACACCTGCAAAAATCTAACTCTGCTAAATCTAAATAACAAACTTCATTTTGCCATCATCTGATGCAATTTCTAGCTTCCAAAATCTTAAAAATGATTATAGATGAGCTTGAGGGTCGACAACACCTCTCTTCTTCTGTATATATAGGTGTGTTCCAAAAAGAGGCTCAATATTTAGACTATTATGTTTCAAATTCCTCTCTGACTATGTAGAATGAACATCAACTCTAAACACATGTACTGCGTTTTTCCAAAAATTGCTTTAACTCAATTCAAAAGCACACCACTTGCACCTTTGGAATCTTCTTAAAGTAGAAAGTTTTCTAAAACGATCTGGCAAAATTAAGAGCCTAGCAGCTCAAATATGAATATTTGGAGTCAAATGAGATTTTTCTCGTGAATACTGCGCCAAAAATCAACATCTGCTGTGATTTTGCAAAGTCTGCGCACTGAAATCAAATGAAAACATATTTTCATCATCAGTCATGCAATTTCTTGGGTTCCAAAATCTTAAAGTAGTTAGATGAGCTTGAGGGTCGACAACATATCTTATATAC
>NW_024402195.1:0-6446 GCF_016859285.1 Xiphias gladius
AAGGAATAGCAGACAGTTCGAGGAGCAATCTAAAAAGCTCAGTTTGGAAATACTTTAGTTTTGGTCGATGAGCGTCAAAATTGTGGAACCTCGAGACCAAAGTTGTAAGCAAGCTAATATAAGCTATTTAGCCTACCATTCCAGCAGTAGCAACCTGGGGCAGATCTAGAATATGCACCCAAGTAGTTATGTCTCTCGAGCTGGTTTGCTCTCTTATATGGACATAATGCTCAAAGTAGATATATTTGAATGGTTTAGAACCTATATGTGTTTTTGGGGGAATAAGTAAATGTCATTTTTGGCCAATTTTGACAAGCGCTACTTGCTTGTGAATTTTTTTTTTCTCCTGGTCACTTAAATCCCTGTTGCACTTCTCACTAAAGTAGGCTGATGTGTTTCTGTAAGCTAACGCAAAATGAAAGAAAACTAAAAATCTAAATCCCTAAGGATGCATCTAATACTTTATTTGATACCTGACCTTACCTCACTTAGAATTTGGTATTTGTGATTTTGGTGAAAAAATCTCATAGCTAATGCGATGGATTGCCGCTGAGGGCAAGGTTGAGACTCATGTCCCAGTCTGGATGAACTGTATATATTGTTGATACTAACTTTTCATCTAGCCCCATTATCAAACATTTGTCCAATATTTTGGCATGCTACCATGCTAAATTAAGATGGAGAACATGGTAAGCATTATACCTACTAAACTGGCATGTTGTGGCATATTAACTCCACTGTGCCAAAGTACAGCTAGAGCCACTAATAATTAATGGCGACAAGCGAGAAATCTTGTTGGAAATTATGGCGCAACTCTTTTGAATTTATGTATTAATTTATTTATTTATGTAGCACACTGCATGTAACCAGCATTAGATGTAATACTGGCAGGTTGTTAGGTAAGGAAGCTTGATAACATGACCATGAATAAATACTACTCCTAATTCTGCCACAGAAATTACCAATAAAAACAATTTACTTAATTAATTAATTACATAATTGATGTATAGAAAATTCAAAAGCTTATCTTGCCAGGTTCAACTTTTATAAGCGCTTTAAATACAATTTTAATCACATTTAAACCAACGATATCAATAAAGGAAGACTTGGTGAAACCAAACAAGGTCAGGTCCATTTCTGGATTTTTTTTTGCTAGACATTATTGAGGAACCTAGAAATATTTCCGGATCTTGCGTCGATTGATAGCATAATGGCCTTCCATGATGGATTAAATAATTTAGTGAATCAAAGGCAGCGTATAGGTGTCCCTGTTTTATTTACGATGAAATTGCATTTCATAATCATGGAAGTAGTGAGATAGTAAGTTAACACAGAAAGGAAGCAACGTGACCAACGACCCCTTTTACCTTGGGATTTCATTTTCACAGAAGAGTGACTGTTGTTTTCTGCCTTACACTATACATCATCAGTGTTACATAATAAGACAATCTCTTCACTCTCTACTATCAGGATGTCAGTCAGGAATTTTGGCGAACAAGGGTAGGAGCACGAGTTTTGACTCAAGATGCATGTCACACCATGAAACTGAATACCTCTCAAGCTCTCTGTCACAGAATGGTATGGAAATGCTTGCCTTTCACGTGTGCTCTGCCAGGATGTGACTATGTCTCCTGCATTGTTCTGCAACAGAGGAAGAGTGTCACGTGTGAACAGTAGCTGTTGCTAACTAGAGATCGACTTGGCACCGTGTTAAGTTTTCTTGGCATAGTGGAGGCAGGTGGGGCGGGTACCAGGTGACCAAACAGCTGTCAGAGTGCCAAAGCACCTCAGCTTCAACTCCTGTCCTATCATATGTTTTTAAAGCTCTCCATTGAGACACTCTCCTTTGTATTCTACCCCATTGTCTTTTCTTTCCCTTCTCCTTGAGACCAAATGAGTTAGGTGATAAATAAATTTCTGAAATTCCAGATGGGTTAAATACAGGTCAATGTTCCAGGTAGTCCCAATGGTCTAGAACCTTATGTCATGCAACTGGATACATCTCAAGGACAATTTTGTCTGGGCCCAGGATCTGTTTATGCCTGAATGACGCCTAAATAATTTCTGAAAAGATTTCCGTTAACAACAAGTAGCTTGTTAACCCAGTTGACTTCACTGTATTGATATTTTTAGTGTCATGCTAGAATCTGGAGGTGAAGTGTAAAAATAGATATACCTCTGCAGGGAATATACGTGCGATCTTTGAGCACCTAAAGCAGAGAGTGACCATAGGTCTGGGGAATACACAAGGAACCAATGGTTCTCGTTTGTTTTCAGTATAGTGGTTTGTATACAGTGTCTCCAGGGTGAAGTGCGTGCCATTTCTGATTTCTTCTATGTTTTCTTTTACATTGTGGTTTTTGCTTAACACTACTGTGACACTGCTTCCTAGTGGACGCAAACGATATGCCCCCCATTCCATTAAAGTATAAACAAGCACCCAGGATGTTTAAACAACACCTATATTATCTTAACTTGTACAACATAATACTAATTAATGCCCAGCCCTACAAACAAGGACCCGTATACCATGCAACTGTGCATTAGAGATTATACATCTCTTATCTATATCTTATGTTTCTCTTTCATTTTGAATTAACAAAAATATGTCAAAAGCGGTGCAGGCTGGTGATTATCTATACTTTTCTCTGTCAGCAAATCCCAAGACCAAAGCCAATAATATTAACTGATCAGTGTTAATACTTTCCGATTTCTTACCCCTCTCAGCTCTAAATCCATTGGCTCTATTGAAGATTTAAATCTTCAGAACATCTCTAAATATTAAGTTCTGTAAAAAAAAGGCTTATTAATAATCTAAATCAGCTATGCACTGTGGTTTTAATCAAACATACCTCAAAAAGAAATAAATAGTGCGTTTTTTGGTATATTTTTTACCAAACATTTGGGGCTCTAGCGGTATTTGTATTTAAGGTAGCAGGGCAAGGGTGTATGTGGGATTGATAAAATGAAAAAAAGGAACATGTCTGGGGTGTGGCACACTGTTGTTTTTAATTATTTCAGGAGGGTCTCTGGGGTCCTTTGCACAGAGAGGAATAAGCTATATCGGAGCTTAAGCTACACAGAAAATACTTGTTAGAGGTTAAATTCATTGTTGGTTTAGATCTTATCATGCAATTTGTTCACAGTATTAAAGATATATAGATATCATCAGACCCTATCCTTTAAAGACTTAGGACTATCTAAGATGTTCAACACACTGTATGTACAGTGGGGGTTCAACGTCTGAGACAACGTGAAAATAATCAAGAAAGTTTGAGGATTCAGAAACACAAGAAGTTATGTCCAAGTAAAATGAAGAAGAAAAAATTTAAGATTTTTTCACTATTTCCTAGGTTAACCTTGTAAATTAAGCAAATTTGGGGCATTGACCAACTTGATTTGATCTACTCATCAGAGGGTAATTTAATAAACTCAACTTACCTTGGCGTTCTGTTATAAACAAAAGTAATGCTTCAAAGAGATATCGTGATAGTGAGAAAAAATGGCATTGAGTTAAAGAATTAATGAAAGAGATCAGACTGTTATTCTAAGCAAAAGGTGCTTTCTCAGCGTCATATCATGGATTTAGACTAAAAGATTTCTGAGGCGGTGTATGGAACTCAAACCCTTTCGCGACTATATCAATTGTATCAGATCACGATCAGGCAAACCAAAGTGACCACCATTTAACCAGAAGATCTATAAATCAAGCTTAGATCCCTGAGAGACAGAAAAACAAATTCTATAATAAAGATAAGACTCCAATCATGAAAGTACTGTCAAAGAGGACTTTTCTTGTGAGGGTCTAGGAGGACAAGTACCACTTCTCAGGAGAGGAAACAAGGCCAATGCTTGGAGTGGCCTAAAAATGCCAGCGTTTTCAGTGAATCCTGGAAAAAGTCCTGTTGCTGAATCAAGTGTGGTATTTATGGCAGTAACAGAGGAAACAACAATAATAAAGACCAACAGGTGAAGAATGATACTATAATTAGCAAACCAAAAAGTTAAACATGGTGGTGGGAATATTCAAGTCTGGGGTGTTTTTTCTACTCCAGAGTTAGACATCTGCACCAAATTATTCTGCCCTAACCAGGAGAAGTACAACTACATTCTTCAGAGACATGCTGTATCCTCTGGTTTATCTTTGTAGAAAAGAATTCGCCACCACAGAAAAGATAATGACCCACAAATGCACCTCAAAGCTTTTGATAGAGGCAGCGAAGACCAAAGACCCAGGAGTCCTGGCGGCTCGCGGACTCCTCCTGATCTAAGCCCCATTAAACATTTATGGGGAACATGAATCACAAAGCTCTTTGGAACATGGTCAAATCATGCTGGATAACATAGGTCATCAGGTTTTTGCACAAATGTGTGGTGTCCATGCCATCTCTAGTGACTTGCTGTCCTGAACCAGTGGATACCAAGGCGGGTTTAGTCAAAAAATTTAGGAATCATATTCGGAACAGTCATGTTGGCCGAAAGCAATAGTAGCAAACATTTGACTTTTGAACTACTGAGTGGATCACTAACCTACTGTGTGTGTGTTAAAATGCCTTTGGCATTCATTGGCAAGAGTGCCCACAAATGTAATCAGGGTAAACAGGCAAGCTGTGACAATGGTCACAACGAATTATTGACAATGCTTCAACACAGAAATGTCTTTGTCTGAGCCTCACTCTAACTCATCATTAAAGCAAGATATTAGGAAATTCATATACATTTTTCAAGATTCAGCTTTTCGCTCAAATCATTAAGCTATTATATATAATCATTTGTAATGAAAAAAATTGTTTTTATATCTTGAAACAAATGCAAAATAGAAGTATCTTGTCCTAGTGGTCTCAGACTTTTGAACACTTCTATAAATACTATGAGAGCAGGTATATATGGATCTGATAAAAAAGACCAGTCTGAGTCAAATTCTGGTGCTGTTCCTTTATCCTCAGTGTTGTCTACATACTTGCAATGCTGCATTTAATCCTTAGAAGATGGCTGTGACCTTTGAAATCCACAATTCCACAAATCTCAACCAGCATTACGTAATCCAGTATTGTAAGACCAGTGGCATTCTGTAGATACAGTAGAACATTGGAATGAATGGGTGATGGGGAAGAAATACAAAGGTTGTACTATTTCGAGGGGCTGGTAATCTGTCTAGAACCACGCAACGTCAGCGACTCCACATGTGTCTTTACATGTCACCATGACACTGTGAAGGAAATAGCGCACTCCAGTGGTGAGGGATGAGCTTCTAGAAAAGGAAAATAGATCCCGGACAAATCAATGGATGGGAGCTTTCTTAGCATGGCCTGCGCTTCACAGACCGGCAGCACATCATGGGGCAGCTTGGCGCATATGTGCATGCAATATTAAAGACAGAACATGGACCAATCTACTTTAGGTGTAATGCGGTCATATGCAGCAAATCTACTCTGTATACTGTGGGCTGTACTGTACCTGTGGAACATGTACAACCACCATAAATATTTGTTCATTGAGAATTTGGGTCCACTGACATTAAAAGTAGAGGCAGGGACAGGCGGTGGAGTGGTCTGAGGTCAATGTGTGTGGCAGATGAACCATGAACAACTGATATTCTCATCAAGAACATCATTGGGTGGGACTAGGAGAGAGAATAAATGCTAAGAATAAAATGTGGAGCAACTCCCTGGTGGATGGTCGATTGTAGAAAATAGAGCAAAAAAAGACAGTGACATTCCCTGAAGTGCGACTTTGACAGGATTCTGATCGCCAGTGCTCGGCAGTCTTTAAACACTTCTCTTGCTGATTATATGCTCTGGAATTGAATTATGAAACTGTTAGGGGAAGAAAGAATGTCTATAAAATGGTGATGTGTATAAAGTCTTTGCTACAAGCGGAAAACAAATGTATAAAACTGGTCAAGGTTTGCCCTGTTACTACTGAGAGAAGGGCTGTGAACAAAGGTAACAAGCCAAGCTCTCTTAATTTTATGAAACTGATAACTCAGTCACTGAAAAGCGAATTGAGTAATGGCATTGAGGGACGCTTTTATACGGTGCATGCTCCATTGGGTTGAATAGACTCATCTGTTTGTGAGCTCAGACATACACAAATTTCAGTGCGAGAGTTCACAAAAATTAGTCATAACCTATAGAGCCCTTAAGCAGCTTTCAAATATCGACAAGAAATGCAGGGTACATTAACAACAGGTGTTTTGAAGTCGTATAGCTCATACTAGCTTTATCAAGATTTTCAAGATTCTCCAAGATTCTCTCCTTGGTGAAAGGGTAGCAAACACTCAAGTGCTGAAATGATTAGTCCAATTTGTTGATTAGTCAAACAGGAAATTATTGAAAAAATTGAATGATGAATGGTCTACATCATTAAATCAGAAAGACATATCAAACATTTACTGGTTTCAGCTTTCCAAATTTGAGGTTCATTTTTTTTTTCTCAGTGTAATA
>NW_024402196.1:0-6380 GCF_016859285.1 Xiphias gladius
CTGTGATTTTTGGAGATGTCTAGCACTGAAATCAAATGAAAAGCATGTTTGCCATCATCAGTCATGCAATTTCTTTGGGTTCCAAAATCTTAAAGTAGTTAAGATGAGCTTGAGGAATTAGACAACATATCTTATATACATATAGGTGTGTTCCAAAAGAAACAGAAGCTGTTTAGAATATATTATGTTCCAAATTCCCTCTCTAAATCATGAATGAACATCAAATCAAACATGTACTGCGTTTTCAAAAATGCTTATGCAAACTCAATTCAAAGCACATACTTACCTTTCTTTTGGGAGTCTTCTTAAAGTAGAAAGTTTTCTAAAAGCGATCTGGCAAGAATTGAGAGCCTAGCAGCTCAAATGAATATTTGAGTCAAATGAAGTTTTTCTCGGCGAATAGGCGCTTAAAAATCAACATCTGCTGTGATTTTGGCCGTCTGTGCCTGAAATCAAATGAAAGCTTATGTTTGCCATCATCAGTCATGCAATTTCTTAGCTTCCAAAATCTTAAAGTAGTTAGATGAGCTTGAGGAATTGAGACAACATATCTTATATACATATGCATATAGGTGTGTTCCAAAAGAAACAAGCTGTTTAGACTATATTATGTTCAAATTCCCTCTCTCGTTCATGAATGAACATCAAATCAAACATGTACTCGTTTTCAAAAAGTGCTTATGCAAACTCAATTCAAAAGCACATACTTACCTTTCTTTGGGAGTCTTCTTAAAGTAGAAAGTTTTCTAAAACGATCTGGCAATTGAGAGCCTAGCAGCTCAAATGAATATTTGAGTCAAATGAAGTTTTCTCGTGAATAGGCGTAAAAATCAACATCTGCTGTGATTTTGGCCCGTCTGCTACTGAAATCAAATGAAAGCATGTTTGCCATCATCAGTCATGAAATTTCTTAGCATCCAAAATCTTAATGTAGTTAGATGAGATTGAGGCGTCGACAACATATCTTATATAAATATAGGTGTGTTACAAAAGAAACAAGATGTTTAGACTATATTATGTTCAAATTCCTCTCTCGTCATGAATGAACATCAAATCAAACATGTACTGCGTTTTCAAAAATGCTTATGCAAACTCAATTCAAAGCACATACTTAGCTTTCTTTGGGAGTCTTCTTAAAGTAGAAAGTTTTCTAAAACGATCTGGCAAGAATTGAGAGCCCTAGCAGCTCAAATGAATATTTGAGTCAAATGAAGTTTTCTCGGCGAATAGACGCCAGAAATCAACATCTGCTGTGATTTTGGCCCGTCTGCGCACTGAAATCAAATGAAAGCATGTTTGCCATCATCAGTCATGCAATTTCTTAGCTTCCAAAATCTTAAAGTAGTTAGATGAGCTTGAGGTCGACAACATATCTTATATACATATATAGGTGTGTTCCAAAAAACAAGCTGTTTAGACTATATTATGTTCAAATTCCCTCTCTCGTGAATGAACATCAAATCAAACATGTACTCGTTTTCAAAAAATGCTTATGCAAACTCAATTCAAAGCACATACTTACCTTTCTTTGGAGTCTTCTTAAAGTAAGTTTTCTAAAACGATCTGGCAAGAATTGAGAGCCTAGCAGCTCAAATGAATATTTGAGTCAAATGAAGTTTCTCGGCGAATAGGCGTAAAATCAACATCTGCTGTGATTTTGGCCCGTCTGCGCACTGAAATCAAATGAAAGCATGTTTGCCATCATCAGTCATGCAATTTCTTAGCTTCCAAAATCTTAAAGTAGTTAGATGAGCTTGAGGGTCGACAACATATCTTATATACACATATAGGTGTGTTCCAAAAAGAAACAAGCTGTTTAGACTATATTATGTTCAAATTCCCTCTCTCGTCATGAATGAACATCAAATCAAACATGTACTGCGTTTTAAAAAATGCTTATGCAAACTCAATTCAAAGCACATACTTACCTTGCTTTGGGAGTCTTCTTAAAGTAGAAAGTTTTCTAAAACGATATGGCAAGAATTAAGAGCCTAGCAGCTCAAATGAATATTTGAGTCAAATGAAGTTTTCTCGGCGAATAGACGCCAAAAATCAACATCTGCTGAGATTTTGGCCCGTCTACTTACTGAAATCAAATGAAAGCATGTTTGCCATCATCAGTCATGCAATTTCTTAGCTTCCAAAATCTTAAAGTAGTTAGATGAGCTTGAGTTTCGACAACATATCTTATATACATATAGGTGTGTTCCAAAAGAAACAAGCTGTTTAGACTATATTATGTTCAAATTCCCTCTCTCGTCGCGAATGAACATCAAATCAAACATGTACTGCGTTTTCAAAAATGCTTATGCAAACTCAATTCAAAGCACATACTTACCTTTCTTTGGGAGTCTTCTTAAAGTAGAAAGTTTTCTAAAACGATCTGGCAGAATTGAGAGCCTAGCAGCTCAAATGAATATTTGAGTCAAATGAAGTTTTCTCGCGAATAGGCGCCAAAATCAACATCTGCTGTGATTTTGGCCCGTCTCTTACTGAAATCAAATGAAAGCATGTTTGCCATCATCAGTCATGCAATTTCTTAGCTTCCAAAATCTTAAAGTAGTTAGATGAGCTTGAGAATTCGACAACATATCTTATATACATATAGGTGTGTTCCAAAAAACAAGCTGTTTAGACTATATTATGTTCAAATTCCTTCTCTCGTCGCGAATGAACATCAAATCAAACATGTACTGCGTTGCAAAAAATGCTTATGCAAACTCAATTCAACGCACATACTTACCTTTCTTTGGGAGTCTTCTTAAAGTAGAACATTTTCTAAAGCGATCTGGCAAGAATTGAGAGCCTAGCAGCTCAAATGAATATTTGAGTCATATGAAGTTTTCTCGGCGAATAGACGCCAAAAATCAACATCTGCTGTGATTTTGGCCCGTCTGCGCACTGAAATCAAATGAAAGCATGTTTGCCATCATCAGTCATGCAATTTCTTAGCTTCCAAAATCTTAAAGTAGTTAGATGAGCTTGAGGGGTCGACAACATATCTTATATACATATAGGTGTGTTCCAAAAGAAACAAGCTGTTTAGACTATATTATGTTCAAATTCCCTCTCTCGTTGCGAATGAACATCAAATCAAACATGTACTGCGTTTTCAAAAAAGTGCTTATGCAAACTCAATCCAAAGCACATACTTACCTTTCTTTGGGAGTCTTCTTAAAGTAGAAAGTTTTCTAAAACGATCTGGCAAGAATTGAGAGCCTAGCAGCTCAAATGAATATTTGAGTCAAATGAAGTTTTCTCGGCGAATAGACGCCAAAAATCAACATCTGCTGTGATTTTGGCCCGTCTGTGCACTGAAATCAAATGAAAGCATGTTTGCCATCATCAGTCATGCAATTTCTTAGCTTCAAAATCTTAAAGTAGTTAGATGAGCTTGAGGGGTCGACAACATATCTTATATACATATAGGTGTGTTCCAAAAGAAACAAGCTGTTTAGACTATATTATGTTCAAATTCCCTCTCTCGTCGCGAATGAACATCAAATCAAACGTACTGCGTTTTCAAAAATGCTTATGCAAACTCAATTCAAAGCACATACTTAGCTTTCTTTGGGAGTCTTCTTAAAGTAGAAAGTTTTCTAAAACGATCTGGCAAGAATTGAGAGCCTAGCAGCTCAAATGAATATTTGAGTCAAATGAAGTTTTCTCGGCGAATAGACGCCAAAAATCAACATCTGCTGTGATTTTGGCCCGTCTGCACTGAAATCAAATGAAAGCATGTTTGCCATCATCAGTCATGCAATTTCTTAGCTTCCAAAATCTTAAAGTAGTTAGATGAGCTTGAGGGGTCGACAACATATCTTATATACATATAGGTGTGTTCCAAAAGAAACAAGCTGTTTAGACTATATTATGTTCAAATTCCCTCTCTCGTCGCGAATGAACATCAAATCAAACATGTACTGTGTTGCAAAAAATGCTTATGCAAACTCAATTCAAAGCACATACTTACCTTTCTTTGGGAGTCTTCTTAAAGTAGAAAGTTTTCTAAAACGATCTGGCACAAATTGAAAGCCTAGCAGCTCAAATGAATATTTGAGTCAAATGAAGTTTTCTCGGCGAATAGGCGTAAAAATCAACATCTGCTGTGATTTTGGCCCGTCTTGCGCACTGAAATCAAATGAAAGCATGTTTGCCATCATCAGTCATGCAATTTCTTAGCTTCCAAAATCTTAAAGTAGTTAGATGAGCTTGAGGGTCGACAACATATCTTATATACATATAGGTGTGTTCCAAAAGAAACAAGCTGTTTAGACTATATTATGTTCAAATTCCCTCTCTAAATGGCGAATGAACATCAAATCAAACATGTACTGCGTTTTCAAAAATGCTTATGCAAACTCAATTCAAAGCACATACTTACCTTTCTTTGGAGTCTTCTTAAAGTAGAAAGTTTTCTAAAAGCGATCTGGCAAATTGAGAGCCTAGCAGCTCAAATGAATATTTGAGTCAAATGAAGTTTTCTCGGCGAATAGGCGTAAAAATCAACATCTGCTGTGATTTTGGCCCGTCTGCACTGAAATCAAATGAAAGCATGTTTGCCATCATCAGTCATGCAATTTCTTAGCTTCCAAAATCTTAAAGTAGTTAGATGAGCTTGAGGGTCGACAACATATCTTATATACATATAATATAGGTGTGTTCCCAAAAGAAACAAGCTGTTTAGACTATATTATGTTCAAATTCCTCTCTCGTCATGAATGAACATCAAATCAAACATGTACTGCGTTTTCAAAAAATGCTTATGCAAACTCAATTCAAAGCACATACTTACCTTTCTTTGGGAGTCTTCTTAAAGTAGAAAGTTTTCTAAAACGATCTGGCAGAATTGAGAGCCTAGCAGCTCAAATGAATATTTGAGTCAAATGAAGTTTTCTCGACGAATAGACGCCAAAAATCAACATCTGCTGTGATTTTGGCCCGTCTGCGCACTGAAATCAAATGAAAGCATGTTTGCCATCATCAGTCATACAATTTCTTAACTTCGAAAATCTTAAAGTAGTTAGGTAAGCTCGAGGGGTCGACAACATATCTTATATACATATAGGTGTGTTCCAAAAGAAACAAGCTGTTTAGACTATATTATGTTCAAATTCGCTCTCTCGTCGCGAATGAACATCAAATCAAACATGTACTGCGTTTTCAAAAAATGCTTATGCAAACTCAATTCAAAGCACATACTTACCTTTCTTTGGGAGTCTTCTTAAAGTAGAAAGTTTTCTAAAACGATCTGGCAGAATTGAGGCCTAGCAGCTCAAATGAATATTTGAGTCAAATGAAGTTTTCTCGGCGAATAGGCGCCCAAAAATCAACATCTGCTGTGATTTTGGCCCGTCTGCTTACTGAAATCAAATGAAAGCATGTTTGCCATCATCAGTCATGCAATTTCTTAGCTTCCAAAATCTTAAATTAGTTAGATGAGCTTGAGGGTCGACAACATATCTTATATACATATAGGTGTGTTCCAAAAAAACAAGCTGTTTAGACTATATTATGTTCAAATTCCTCTCTAAATGCAGCGAATGAACATCAAATCAAACATGTACTGTTTTCAAAAATGCTTATGCAAACTCAATTCAAAGCACATACTTACCTTTCTTTGGGAGTCTTCTTAAAGTAGAAGTTTTCTAAAACGATCTGGCAAATTGAGAGCCTAGCAGCTCAAATGAATATTTGAGTCAAATGAAGTTTTCTCGGCGAATAGACGCCAAAAATCAACATCTGCTGTGATTTTTGCCCGTCTGCGCACTGAAATCAAATGAAAGCATGTTTGCCATCATCAGTCATGCAATTTCTTAGCTTCCAAAATCTTAAAGTAGTTAGATGAGCTTGAGGGGTCGACAACATATCTTATATACATATAGGTGTGTTCCAAAAGAAACAAGCTGTTTAGACTATATTATGTTCAAATTCCTCTCTAAATCATGAATGAACATCAAATCAAACATGTACTGCGTTTTCAAAAAATGCTTATGCAAACTCAATTCAAAGCACATACTTACCTTTCTTTGGGAGTCTTCTTAAAGTAGAAAGTTTTCTAAAACGATCTGGCAAGAATTGAGAGCCTAGCAGCTCAAATGAATATTTGAGTCAAATGAAGTTTTCTCGGCGAATGGCGCAAAAATCAACATCTGCTGTGATTTTGGCCCGTCTCTTACTGAAATCAAATGAAAGCATGTTTGCCATCACCAGTCATGCAATTTCTTAGCTTCCAAAATCTTAAAGTAGTTAGATGAGCTTGAGGGGTTGACAACATATCTTATATACATATAGGTGTGTTCTAAAAGAAACAAACTGTTTAGACTACATTATGTTCAAATTCCCTCTCTCGTCTCGAATGAACATCAAATCAAACATGT
>NW_024402197.1:0-6376 GCF_016859285.1 Xiphias gladius
CAGTAAGGTCAGTTGCTTTCACGGAAAATTTTGCCGCATACAAACTGATCTGGTCCGTTGGGGAGGACAAAATGAATTTTACCCAACAGATAGCGAGAGAGGACTGGTGAGTAAACAATCTACATACATGTAAGTGCACCACACCACACAAACATGGATAGAAAAAGTTCAACCAGGGAGTGTGCAGATGGGGGCTGTGGTCCTCAAATTGTAATGCGAATGTTAAAACAACAACAGCAAGAGCACTGGAAACTGATTAAAAGACAGGTGCTTAGTGGTGAAGCAACTGAAGATAGACAAAAAACATGTAAAAAATGTGATGAGATGTGGGAGGAGGTGCAGGACAGATTGAAGGCAGAGAAGAGGGGAAGAGGCCTACTCCGTTTCTTCTCTAAATTAGAGACAGGCTAAGGAAATTCTAGAGGAGCATGAGAAGAGCAGTCCTTCACTCTTACAGAAGGGTACATGGAGCAAGGAGCGACAGAAAAAAGATAAAAAGAGAGCTCTGTTACAAAAAAATTGCATCTATTGGGGTCAACTACTGCTTGAAGATCCACAATGGAACGGATTGCTCTCGCTGTTTACTCAGTGGCGCCCCTGGCTGCAGGTCTTAGAGCCCTATGCTTCACCCACTGACCCGTTTCATGTCACTCTGTATTATGATCGTGGTTGTAATGAGGTTTACCAGCAGGCTTTTTATTCCCAGGTGGAAGGTCAACATTGGCACATTGACTCTCCTTGTGTCTTCGTGGGACCTGAGGGCGTTGCCGCCCTGGTCACTCACCCCTGATCAAATGTTGTGGTATGAAATGAGTGGAGGCGCGCCTCATGTTACTCTGATGGTAAACGCGCACCGACCACCAGGCAAAAGATTTGGGTCCTGTATGTAAGAGGTTGGCTGCAGTGATTGATTGGCAGCCAGCTCAGATCCCTGCATTGTCCTACAGCCCTCCTTTAAGTCTTATAAAATCACTCACCATACTACTGACATTGTTGAGCTGGAACAACAGTTTGAGCGTTTCCATGGTAGAGAAAAAGACTGATCATGAATTTGCCATTCTTATGCTTGACTCTCTCCCATCTTCTCTGTGGTCATCAGGTCCCACTGACGTGGGGTTTTGTAAATATGCCTCACCTATAACCTTTCAATATAATACAACCCCAGTATAGACACAAATCAGAGGCAGAGGAAGGTATTGCAGACACAATTGAGGGATTATTGAAAGTAGGGGTACTGGGAAAATCACACACATCCTGGAACACGCCCATTTTACCCGAAAAAAAAGGAACAGGTGGCACCGTATGGCACATGATCTAAGTAAGATTAACTCCATAATCACTACACCTACTGTCCCTGTACCTAACCCCTACACGGCCATGTCTGCCATCAATCCACAACATCAAAGGTTCACATGTATCGATCTGGCCAATGCCTTTATCTGTTTACCATTAGCAGAGGACCTCAGAGATATTTTCTCTTTCACATACAAAGGCAGAAAGTTGCGCTACACTAGACTACCACAAGGGTTTGTTTTATCACCAGGAATCTTCAATCAGGTACTCAGATGACAATTGAATGGTCTCATTCTATCACAAGCTATGGTTCTGATCCAGTATGTTGATGATTTGTCGCTCGCCACTCCCAATGCTGATCTTTGTTTTGAAAAGTACCACACAATTACTAGGTCATCTACACCACATGGGTTTCAAGGTTGCGCATAACAAATGGCAGTTCTGTCGTCAGTCTGTCACCTTTTTAGGTCGTGTTATCTCCACCTCAGGAACTTCCGTCTCAGGTACACATCGCTCTGCGATTCTCCAGCACACTAAACCTATCAAGGTCAAAGACATGTTATAATTTTTAGGCCGAGCAGGTTTTAGCAGACATTTCGTTCATTCCTTCTGTGATCTCACTTCACCTCTCAGCGCCATAGTAAATGCTCAGGGCATGCAATCTCACGCTCTTCTAACCTGGACTACAGATTCAAACCGCTTTCATTAATCTGAAACAAGCGCCTCCCAGACGGCTGATCTCGCTTTTCCTGACAAATGTTCTCCGTTTTTCTTTCTTTCTCTAGGTACAGCTCACATCACATACAGGCATCAACATGGTGGATAGCATGACAACAAAGGCACACCACACAAATGTGAGGAGGGTTCAGAGAGATAACAAGCTTAGACCTGATTTGAAAAGTGAAGCCATAAAAGATGCAGACAAAGACCTGTTTACAGGCTGTTGCTGTTATAGGCACCCAGAGCTAGGATTACAAGCATCATATGTGGTGATCAGGCAAGACAAAGATGGGAGAATGAGACTGTGATAGCAGAGAAAATGCAGGAAAAATATCAGCACAATTAGCAGAATTAAAAGCTGTGTTAGAAGCCTTGAAACAAGCAGAAGGAAAGACAGTGAACATCTTTACTGATTCAGCCTATGTGTCAGGAGCAGTACATGTAGATCTAGGGCAATGGCAAAGAGCAGGATTCAGAACGACAGTTGGAACCCTGATTAAACATGAAAAAAGAAATGCAGGAACTAGCAGAAGTACTGATGAAGCCAAAAGCAGTAGCCATCATCAAATGCAAATGACACGACAAGGCAGACACATTGATCGCAAGGGACCAATGAGGCCGATAGAGTAGCCAAACAGACAGCCGGCTACAAGCCACATTTCATGATGTAACAAGCTGAGCCAGGTGTAAAAAAGATCTTGAAAAATGTGATGTAAATATGTTAATAAAAGAACAAGCCAAAGCTTCACCGTACGATATATCTGTATGGATAGAAAGAGGAGCAAGGAAACAAGATGATCTATGGAGAGCACCAGATGGTGGACCAGTGTTGCCTCCAGGAATGGTGCCAGCAGTAATAGAGGAGGCACATGGGTTGATACACTGTGGTAAGAAACAAATGGAGAGACAGTTGACCCACTGGTGGCACCCTTATTTACCTGCAACGATAGATAATCATGTGAGGGAATGCTCCATTTGCAATGTACATAATGTAAAAAGTTCTGTTAAACCACATGAGGGAAAATTTCCCCTACCCAAGCTGCCGGGGGAAGAGATAGTGATTGATTATACAGATATGGGAGAGGCAGTAAGGGGATATAGGTATCTTTTGGTAGCAGTGGATGCATACACAGGATGGCCAGAAGCAATACCTACAAAAAAGGAGGATGCAAAATCAGTGATTAAGTTTCTGATAAATCAATACATCCCTTTCCATGAATTCCCTAGAAGAATCCGTTCTGACAATGGTACACATTTCAAAAATCACCATTTGCAGGAAGTAGAACAAACCTTAGGTTTAAAACATACCTTCGGGTCAGTGTACCATCCACAGTCACAAGGAAAGGTGGAAAGACAAATTGGCTAAAATCTGCACACAAACTAAGCTGTCATGGGTGGATGCCTGCCCATAGCGTTGATAGGTATGTGGAGTTCAGTGAACAGAATCTCAGGGTATACTCCATTTGAGCTATCCAGGGACAACAGTTTCCTGGACCCGGAGCAGGAGTAGTGCAGACTCTAGCTCACCCAAAATGAGATATAAGACGTATTTCAAACAATTAACGCTCTTATCTCAGCCTTCTCTTCTAAGGTACGACATCGCACCAGGAGGAGGAGACAATACACCACACTGGGCTGAGTGGGTGTATCTGAAAGCCATCAAAAGAAAGTGGTCAGAACCAAGGTGGACAGGCCCTTTGAAATGGTTGGCGCACATCTTGCGTTGGCAGACTCAGAGGAAAGGACACTTGGTTTCATTGGAGTAGGTATATACCTGCTGAAACCCAAAAGCGTAGTCTGACTGAAGTTAGAAAAGAGTCGAAAAGACTGTCAGCTGATTCATGTCCCACAGAAACAGAAGATACAAAAGAAAAGAAGGCAGAGTAGGGTCGAGCTTATATGCCCCGGAAGAGGTGCAGACTTTTCCCTGGGTAAACCGGAAGTTATCAGAATCATTCTTTACCTAATTGATAACTACATATAAGGGCCTCCAAAGGTTAAACATTTTTCCAGAAAACAGGAGGCCTGAATTACAGTGGATAGCACTGTGGTTCCCTCCATTGAAGCCATTAACACCTGTACCGGCTTGCCCTGAAAAACTTCAGATCTCTAGATTAGATAGAGTGTATACGAATATCGACCTACCTTCTTTTGTGTTAGATCTGTGGTAGATAGCGTGCGAGTGACTTAATACGACCAGAAGAGTCAGTCAGGCAACGCCTTAATCCCCAGAGGGATTTATTGTTTTATAGAAGTGTGGCTAGCTGGTTCTTTAATATATATAGGAGAACCACATTATTCTTAACCTGCTTTGCAAATAGAGAGAAAAATCGATACAACTGAGTGTAGTGGATCAAAAGATAAAAGAAGGTCAGAAGCTCTCTGTGTTGAGCGCAGGTACACCTCACACGGTTACAAGGCAATAAAAGGGCAAGTGAGATTGAAGAGGAAAAAAAAAGCAAAAAAAAAACTGTTTAGCATCACTATTTTATGCTATTCTAGGCAAGGTATTTTTTATTGAATAAAGTATTATCATGTATGGTTTCTGGAAGACCCTGTTGGGTCTCTCCTTGATTATAATTGCCATTGTCTTATCTCTGTTTGGTTGGGACAGTGCGGAGACCACGAAACCAGGTACAGGTGCGATCTGAGACTGTTTGGTTTGGTCTTCAGCCCAACCCATCCTTAAATTAACGCCTGCTCCTTTATTAATGCACGAAGACAGACAAGGGTTTGATTGTATGTTAGCTTTGCATATGTCCTGAAAGCCACAGAATTGTACTATGCTGTCCCAGCTTTTTCTTGTTTTAAAGAACTCCACAGTTCCACCTGTCTTCTCAACACAAGCAGGGAACTACACGTGTCTTAGCCGTTTAACACCCGGCAACATAACAATTTTCACTTTCATGGGTAATGTAACTACAGCCTGGTGTTCACTTACTATAGATGTTAGTGCTTGGAGTAAGATGTCATCTCTTAGTTGGTCCCGAGCTGATCTGTTCTGGTACTGTGGGGAAAGACTCTGTTCAACTACTTACCTCCCGATTGGTCTGGAATTTGAACTTTGACTAGGCTGTTAGTTCCAGTACAAATGCTAGGAAGAAATCTTCAGAACCAAATGCAACGCCATTACCAGAGAAACCTTTCCCCCCGGAGTTTGATTGGATGTCCTCTTCTCCAACTTATATTGACTCCATAGGTGTTCCTAGAGGTGTACCCAATTAAGCATAAACTGGCCATTCAAATTGCGGCAAGATTTGAGTCTGCGTTGTGTTGGTGGTGTACAGTTAATAAAAAGATGGATCGCATCAATTATGTGTATTACAACGTTCGACTCTCTGATGACTTTGCAAAACAGAATGGCTCTGGACATGTTGTTGGCTGAAAAAGGGGGTGTATGTCACATGTTTGGAGATCAATGTTGTGTGGTCATCCCTAATAACACTGCACCTGACGGATCCGTCACAAGAGCTCTACAGGCCATTAGGGTTTTAAATGATGAAATGGCATCACACACAGGTATAGATGATCCTTTCACTAATGTGTTTGACAGTTGGTTTGGAAAATGGCGCAACCTGGTGGTCTCCGTTTTCTCCTCGCTGATTGCTGTTGCTGTTGTGTGGATGTTGTTGTGTTCCCTGTATTCTCTCTGTGTCAGACTCATCACCACCACCATTGAAGGCAAGGCCACAACCACCTCCCTGTCAAAATGCCACTACTGGGGGAAGAAGGAAGAGGATGAAGAAGAAGATGAGACCGTATCGGTGGCTGCCACTTGGGAATGATGTTGATCTTAGAAGTTATCTGAGATCAAGGGGTCTGAAGGGTTATTTTATATGTTTTATATATTATCTTACTATGGGACTAAAAGAAAGCAGCATGCAGCTCGCTAAATAGGCAGAGTCAATCATGTCCAGAGTGAAATGTCCGTACGAGGGAGGCACATACCTGAGGAGCGACGGAGGTCTCAGCCAATAAGAAGATGACCGTGCCGACAATGTTATTTACTATGTTTAAACTTGATATCTGCTGGACCAGGGAGAGAATAGTCACTCAGACTTGGTGAACTGATGTGAATGCCGTATGCTTGTCAGGGATGCATAGTCTGGTCCAGAGCTCTGTAAGCAACCTCAATCTTTAAGACTCTGCTGTATTTTAATAAATAGATGTGAATTTAACTTTTTAGTCCTGCATACTTCACTAAACGAATGCGTGAGTCCTGATGTTTTGAAGGATGGACTCAACACCTGTTACCTTCAGATGATGCAGGAATTTAGTGAAGTGAAGGAGAAGTACAACAGACTGCCCATAGTTGGAATCACACATAGATTAATACAGACTGTCCCTGCTTCAACCACGGTAA
>NW_024402198.1:0-6371 GCF_016859285.1 Xiphias gladius
CAAGCTGTTTAGACTATATTGTGTTCAAATTCCTCTCTAAAATACATGGCGAATGAACATCAAATCAAACATGTAGCCTTTCGTTTTCAAAAAAGTCTTAGCTTATACAAAGCTCAATTCAAAAGCTTACTTACTTACCTTGCTTATTGAGTCTTCTTCTTAAAGTATAAAGTTTTCTAAAACGTTTCTGGCAAAATTAAGAGCTTCCTGTAGGTTTCAAATGAATATTCTAGTCAAATATGAAGTTTTCACCAAAGCTGAAAAAACGTAAAAATCAACATCTGCTGTGATTTTTGGAAAGTCTGCGCACTGAAATCAAATGAAAAGCATGTTTTACTTGCCATCATCAGTCATTGCAATTTCTTGGGTTCCAAAAATCTTAAAGTAGTTAAGATGAGCTTGAGGGTCCGACAACATATCTTGCTATATATATATGTTCCAAAAGAAACAAGCTGTTTAGACTATATTGTGTTCAAATTCCCTCTCTCGTCAGCGAATGAACATCAAATCAAAACATGTACTATGCGTTTTTAAAAAGTGCTTATGCAAACTCAATTCAAAGCACATACTTACCTTTGCTTATGGGTCTTCTTAAAGAGTATAAAGTTTTTCTAAAACGATCTGGCAAGAATTAAGAGCCTAGCAGCTCAAATGAATATTTTGGAGTCAAATGAAGTTTCTTTTCGACTGAAATAGACGCCAAAAATCAACATCTGCTGCTGTGATTTTGGAAAGTCTCTTTTTAAAATCAAATGAAAGCATGTTTGCCCATCATCAGTCATGCAATTTCTTAGGTTCCAAAATCTTAAAAGAAGTAGTTAGATGAGCTTGAGGGATTCGGCTAAATATGTCTTTATATACATACCTTGTGTTCCAAAAAAGAAACAAGCTGTTTAGACTATATTATGTTCAAATTCCCTCTCTAAATGCAGTCGCGTAATGAACATCCAAAATCAAACATGTAACCTTTCTGGCGTTTTCAAAAATAAGTGCCCATAGAACTCAATTCAAAGCACATACTTACCTTGCTTATGGAGTCTTCACAGAAAGTACAAAGTTTTCTCATGGTCAAAAAGCGATCTGGCAAGAATTAAGAGCCTAGCAGCAGCTCAAATGAATATTTGATTCAAATAGAAAGTTTCTAAGCGAATGAGCGCCAAAAATCAACATCTGCTGTGATTTTTGGAAAGTCTGCGCATACTGACATCAAGTCAAATCGAAGACCAGCACGTTTGCCATCATCAGTCATACAATTTCTGGGTTCCAAAATCTTAAAAGAGTAGTTAGATGATCTTGAGGGTGACAACATATCTTATAACCATATATGTTCCAAAGAAACAAGCTGTTTAGACTATATTATGTTCAAATTCCCTCTCTAAATCGTGCGAATGAACATCAAATCAAACATACTAGATTTTCAAAAATGCTTGTACAAACTCAATTCAAAAGCACATACTTACCTTGCTTATGGAGTCTTCTTAAAAAGTACAAAGGTTTTCTAAAACGATCTGGCAAGAATTAAGAGCCTAGCAGCTCAAATGAATATTTGAGTCAAATGAGATTTCTGCGCTGAAAGACGCCAAAATCAACATCTGCTTTGATTCTGGCCGTTATGCGCACTGAAAATCAAATGAAAGCACGTTTGCCATCATCAGTCTATTACAATTTCTTAGGTTTTAAATCTTAAAGTAGTTAGATGAGCTTGAGGTTGACAACATGTCTTATATACATATATATTCCAAAAGAAACAAGCTGTTTAGACTATATATTATGTTCAAATTCCTCTCTCGTGAATGAACATCAAATCAAGCTGCGTTTCAAAAAATGCTTATACAAACTCAATTCAAAGCACATACTTACCTTGCTTATGGAGTCTTCTTAAAAGTACAAAGTTTTCTAAAAGCGATCTGGCAAATTAAGAGCCTAGCAGCTCAAATGAATATTTGGAGTCAAATGAAGTTTCCTCGCTGAAAAGACGACAAAAATCAACATCTGCTGTGATTTTGGAAAGTCTGCGCACTGACATCAAATGAAAGAATGTTTGCCATCATCAGTCATGCAATTTCTTAGGTTCCAAAATCTTAAAGTAGTTAGAAGATCTTGAGGGGTCGACAACATATCTTATATACATATATGTTCCAAAAAGAAACAAGCTGTTTAGACTATATTATGTTCAAATTCCTCTCTCGTCAGCGAATGAACATCAAATCAAACATGTACTGCGTTTTCAAAAAATACTTGTACAAACTCAATTCAAAGCACATACTTACGCTTGCTTATGGAGTCTTCTTAAAAGTACCAAGTTTTCTAAAACGATCTGGCAAATTAAGAGCCTAGCAGCTCAAATGAATATTTGAGTCAAATGAAGTTTTCTCGATGAATAGGCATAAAATCAACATCTGCTGTGATTTTGGAAAGTCTGCGCTTTAAAAAATCAAATGAAAGCTGTTTGCCATCATCAGTCATGCAATTTCTTGGGTTCAAAATCTTAAAGTAGTTAGAAGATCTTGAGGGGTCGACAACATATCTTATATATACATATATGTTCCAAAAGAAACAAGCTGTTTAGACTATATTATGTTTCAAATTCCCTCTCAAATGCGTCATGAACATCAAATCAAACATGTACTGCGTTTCAAAAAATGCTTACCAAACTCAATTCAAAAGCACATACTTACCTTGCTTATGAGTCTTCTTAAAGTACAAAGTTTTCTAAAAGCGATCTGGCAAAATTAAACCTAGCAGCTCAAATGAATATTTAGGTCAAATGGGATTTTCTCAGCGAATAGATGCCAAAAATCAACATCTGCTGTGATTTTGGAAAGTCTAAACACTGAAATCAAATGAAAAGCATGTTTGCCATCATCAGTCATGCAATTTCTTGGGTTCCAAAATCTTAAAGTAGTTAGATGAGCTTGAGGGTCGACAACATATCTTATATACATATATGTTCCAAAAAAACAAGCTGTTTAGACTATATTATGTTCAAATTCCCTCTCATAAATGCGAATGAACATCAAATCAAACATGTACTGCGTTTTCCAAAAAAGTGTATGCAAACTCAATTCAAAGCACATACTTACCACTTGCTTATGGAGTCTTCTTAAAGTACAAAGTTTTCCTAAAACGATCTGGCAAAAATTAAGAGCCTAGCAGTTCAAATGAATATTCTGAGTCAAATGAAGTTTTTCTCGCTGAAAAAGAGCCAAAAATCAACATCTGCTGTGATTTTTGGAAAGTCTGCGCACTGACATCAAATGAAAAGCACGTTTGCCATCATCAGTCATGCAATTTCTTGGGTTCCCAAAATCTTAAAGTAGTTAGAAGATCTTGAGGGTAGAGCAATATATCTTATATACATATATGTTCCAAAAGAAACAAGCTGTTTAGACTATATTATGTTCAAATTCCTCTCTAAATGCAGCGAATGAGCATCAAATCAAACATGTACTGCGTTTTCAAAAAATACTTGTACAAACTCAATTCAAAGCACATACTTAGCTTTCTGTAGGAGTATTCTTAAAGTACAAAGTTTTCTAAATCGCTCTGGCAATAATTAATAGCCTAGAAGCTCAAATTAATATTTGAGTCAAATGAGATTTTCTCAATGAATAGGCGCTTAAAAATCAACATCTGCTTGGATTTTTGGCCCTCTGCCTTACTGAAATCAAATGAAAGCATGTTTGCCATCATCAGTCATTCAATTTCTAATGTTCCAAAATCTTATAGTAGTTATATGATCTTGAGGTGTAGAAAACATATCTTATATACACTTGTATATATGTGCGTTCCAAAATAAACAAGTTGTTTAGAATATATTATTTTCAAATTCCCCTCTCAAGCGAATGAACATCAAATCAAAAGCATGTACTGCGTTTTTCAAAAAATGCTTGTACAAACTCAATTCAAAGCACATACTTACCTTTGCTTATGGAGTCTTCTTAAAGTAGAAGTTTTCTAAAAGCGATCTGGCAGAATTAAGAGCCTAGCAGCTCAAATGAATATTTGAGTCAAATGAAGTTTTCTCGTGAATGGGCATACCAAAATCAACATCTGCTGTGATTTTGGAAAGTCTAGCACTGACATCAAATGAAAGAATGTTTGCCATCATCAGTCATGCAATTTCTTGGGTTCCAAAATCTTAAAGTAGTTAGAAGATCTTGAGGTCGACAACATATCTTATATACATATATGTTTAAAAGAAACAAGCTGTTTAGACTATATTATGTTCAAATTCCCTCTCTCGTCAGCGAATGAACATCAAATCA
Organism: Xiphias gladius; assembly: GCF_016859285.1. Taxonomy (NCBI): domain Eukaryota; kingdom Metazoa; phylum Chordata; class Actinopteri; order Istiophoriformes; family Xiphiidae; genus Xiphias; species Xiphias gladius. Next base: position 4,269 of record NW_024402198.1, read on the forward strand.
AACATGTACTCGTTTTCAAAATGCTTATGCAAACTCCATTCGAAGCACATACTTACCTTGCTTATGGAGTCTTCTTAAATTACAAAGTTTTCTAAAACGATCTGGCAAAAATTAGAGCCTAGCAGCTCAAATGAATATTTGAGTCAAATGAAGATTTCTACTTCTGAAAAAGCGCCAAAATCAACATCTGCTGTGATTTTTGGAGATGTCTTGCTTACTGAAATCAAATGAAAGCATGTTTGCCATCATCAGTCATGCAATTTCTTAGGTTCCAAAATCTTAAAAGTAGTTAGATGAGCTTGAGGGGTCGACAACATATCTTATATACATATATGTTCCGAAACAAGCTGTTTAGACTATATTGTGTTCAAATTCCCTCTACAAATGCGAATGAACATCAAATCAAACATGTACTCGCGTTTTTCAAAAAGTGCTTATGCAAACTCAATTCAAAGCACATACTTACCTTTGCTTATGGAGTCTTCTTAAAGTACAAAGTTTCTAAAACGATCTGGCAGAATTAAGAGCTAGCAGCTCAAATGAATATTTGAGTCAAATGAAGTTTTCACCAAACTGAAAGGCGACAAAAATCAACATCTGCTGTGATTTTGGAAAGTCTCTTTTGACATCAAATGAAAGAATGTTTGCCATCATCAGTCATGCAATTTCTTGGGTTCCAAAATCTTAAAAGTAGTTAGAAGATCTTGAGGGGTCGACAACATATCTTATATACATATATGTTCCAAAAGAAACAAGCTGTTTAGACTATATTATGTTCAAATTCCTCTCTAAATGCGAATGAACATCAAATCAAACATGTACTGCGTTTTCAAAAAGTGCTTATGCAAACTCAATTCAAAGCACATACTTAGCTTTCTTTGGGAGTCTTCTTAAAATGTAGAAGTTTTCTAAACGATCTGGCAAGAATTAAGCCTAGCAGCTCAAATGAATATTTGAGTCAAATGAAGTTTTCTCGGCGAATAGGCGCCAAAAATCAACATCTGCTGTGATTTTTGGAAAGTCTACTTGAAATCAAATGAAAGCATGTTTGCTATCATCAGTCATGCAATTTCTTGGGTTCAAAATCTTAAAAGTAGTTAGATGAGCTTGAGGAATTAGACAACATATCTTATATATACATATATGTTCAAAAGAAACAAGCTGTTTAGACTATATTATGTTCAGAAATTCCCTCTCAAATCAGCGAATGAACATCAAATCAAGCATGTACTCGTTTTCAAAAAAGTGCTTGTACAAACTCAATTCAAAGCACATACTTACTTTCTTTGGGAGTCTTCTTAAAGTAGAAAGTTTTCTAAAAACGATCTGGAAAGAATTGAGAGCCTAGCAGCTCAAATGAATATTTGAGTCAAATGAAATTTTCTCGGCGAATACGCCAAAAATCAACATCTGCTGTGATTTTGGCCGAGCTCTTTTTAAAATCATGAAAACATGTTTGCCATCATCAGTCATGCAATTTCTGGGTCGACAATATATCTTATAGTACATATATATATATATATATATGTTCCAAAAGAAACAAGCTATTTAGAATATATTATGTTCAGAAATTCCTCTCTCGTCGCGAATGAACATCAAATCAAACATGTACTGCGCTTTCAAAAAGTGCTTATACAAACTCAATTCAAAGCACATACTTACCTTTCCTTATGAAGTCTTCTTAAAGTACAAAGTTTTTCTAAAAGATCTGGCAAGAATTAGAGCCTAGCAGCTCAAATGAATACTGGAGTCAAATGAAGTTTGCTAAGCTCAATATTAACACATTGCAGGTGAAGTGTTCACACAAACTCCCACATCAATCCATATTTGACTTACCTGTGATGAGTGTTTTTCAAGTCCTTCACCTCCACATCCATTCATGGCTCTGGGAAGGAATATAGAGCGTTCCAAATTTACTTGTCCGGAGTCAAATGAAGTTTTCTCGGTGAATAGGCAACTTAAAAATCAACATCTGCTGTGATTTTTTGGGCCTAGATCTCTCGCCTTACTGAAATCAAATGAAACTTTGCTTTATGTTTTGCCATCTCATCAGTCATGCAATTTTTGGATTCCAAAAAAATCTTAAAGTATTTAGATGAAGCG
>NW_024402199.1:0-6358 GCF_016859285.1 Xiphias gladius
TCTAAAATGTCCAAGGGTGCTCATAAATATGGGAAACCATCTGAGGGTTTAACTGTTAACACTATTTCAGTATGACCCTAAGTGTGTATGCCTGAGTGTGGCTACTTTTTCATAATAATTAGGGGTCCGTAGTTCAGCAAGAAGATTTTTTTGTCATGCTTCCCCTTTTTTTCTTTTAGGAAATTCCTGCTATATTTTACTGCTCTGATCTTCAAAAAATTCCCAGCCAAGAGAGTGCATCCTCCACCAGTTAGCTCCACAATCACCTGCATCTAGACTCCGATGAAGGTTGTATCCTGTTGCCGACCTTTGTAAACCTCAGTTTAAAATTCTGTGAAATTTGCTCCTTTTCATCTCATTCAAATACTGTTCTTCATTTCCACTTTATCTCTTTAAGGGTGTAGTTTCATAGTTTCAGCTGGAGACGGGGGGTTCAAATCCTATATTTGTCCCACACACCTTCACAGTTTGAGTTTACTCACAAAATCACCAGCCTGTCTCTGTCCTCCTATTGTCAGCTGTCAAAATCCAAATGAGAGCAAATACTCTATTTTATGAATGTATATGAATATGTATAGCAGGCAGCAACAAGTGCTCTGCATGTGAACTTTGTTTGCCAGAGGTTTCTCTCAAGCTAGAATTCAGACATCCTTACCTCTGACTGGGTGATAGTTCTGGGGTGCATGCAGCCTGAGAGGAAGAGTTGCAGACACTATTCAGGGGCTGAGAGAAGTTCCTCCATAATCTCCTAAATGCTACAGTTGGGATTCACCTGGGGTTAGTGCATTTCCCATAAGAAGTTACTCCAAAAGTACATGGGTACATTTGTGTTTCAAGATTTTTAGCTTTACTTTAAAAGTCACATTAACAGATTTTGTTACAATGTGTTAAGAAATATGTGCATATCAAAACTATATACAGTTTTGTGCAAATGTTAAATTGCCGGAAAATTACATATTTGTTCTTGTGTGCAGCAGACAACTAGGGCAAGGCCTTTTCTTCAAATGTTGATGCACTCTTAGTTTTTTCCTGAACTTAAATGACAAAAATTAAACAGTAATTATGGCATGTGCAAATACCCTACTAAGATGCCTACTAAGTCAGTACTTAGTAATCACCCTTTAGCAGATATCACAACAGACTACGAGAAGGAATTTTTCAACCTCTTCCTGCAGATCACTTGAAGGTCTGAGATATTTTTAGAGCTGTCTTGCAGCACAGCATGTTTCAGATCTACCCACAGATTTCAGTGATGTTTTAAGTCGATGGACGGTGAGCCCATTCAAAAAGCTTCAGCTTGTGTTTCTTGAAGTAGTTCATGGTGGATTTGAGGTTTGCTTTTGGATCTTTTTTCCTGTTATAGAAGCCAGCCTCTTTGTGGAATCCATTATTCCCTCTAGCTGTGCAATGTTTCCTGTGCCACTAGCTGCCTTACACTAAAGCAGAATCATTACACCCCATGTTAACAGTTGGCAAGGTGCAAACCACACGTTTTAGTGATTAATGACCCAAGAAGCTCAGGTACAACTCATCTTCCCTCAGCACTTGTTTCCATATTTTAAGCTGACTTTTATGATTCCATATCGACCCATTTGTACTTCAACGTTTAGCATCCAGCTAAACCTTCCTATAGGTCCTTTGGCAGTATATAGGGCTTTGCTTTACCTTTCTATCAACAGACCTGGTTTTATCTGAAAAATTTATTGGTCTTCACATTTTGTCTTGACACCACAGTTCCCCTTAACTGCCATTACGTTAATGACATTTCAGGCGGTGAAATGTGTCAAGCTGGAAACACTTGATTTCTTTTAAGCCTCCTGTGCTTTGTATCAATTAACTGTTTCTGATCCCCAGTCAGTTAGTTAGAGGTTGTTGAGTGTTAACATAGGTTTGAAGAGTCAGATAATATGTCATCAGAAATGAGAAATGTCATCAACTAATAATTCCGAGTTCTTGACCAACCTTGCAAGTCCGGATGAGTCAATAAGGTCTAAATGAACTAGCAAGAGTCCTTAGTGTTTATAAGTAGAAGAGGCGACCAAACTTTAGCCCTTGTGAGAGAAAAACAATTTTTCTCCTATTATTTAAGTTTATGGAATAGTAAATAATAATAACAATATTAGCAGTGCATTAACATTTGAAGAAAAGGATAATTTCTAGTAATGTATTTAACTATTCTTCTTTTTCTCTTAATCAACAAAATATGGAATTTTAGCACACATTTGAGTTTCCCCAACTTCTGCAAACAACAGCATATATGATACCAGACTTATGTTCTTGTTGTATCTCTCCTTTGGCAATGGCCAACTGATGAAAATGAACTTTGAAAATCCAAGTGCATTTACCCTTATGGAGTGTACATATGTTTCATAATGATAAGCGTGTGTGTCTTTTTTTCAGTAAATTCAAGTCCATGTGGCATTCTTAGAGGTGAACATCAAGAGCGATTCATTGGTCTCACTTGTCAGGCCAGATACACTGAGGCTTGAACAAAGGCCTGGACTGTAGCTCTCGGGTTTTAAACATGTCATAATCTGGTACGTCCATTTGTCATCATATACCAGCCCCTGGAGACACAACACAGTGTAAATTACATATCATAGACCCTTAGTACAGGAGTCCAAACACAGACATCACATGTAAGACAGATGGGCACAGCAGAGGGACAGGACAGGTTTATGGACTTTCTAATGGTATCTCATTTAAGAGTAAATGGGCGCATCTCTTTCAATAAGGCTTGTGACTCAGTCTCTTTTTCTTTTGTTTTTCCTTTTGAACCTTTTCTGCTGAACTTGCTCAGAGCCATGTGCAGCCCCATCTATCTTCCTCCATACAGTGCCTAGGGGCCAAAAAACACAGAAGGGGTTAAGCAGCATCATACGTGTGGAAGACCCAGAATGTAAATAAGAGTGTTGCATAAGGGGAACATCTGATATGAGAAACTAAGTGATTTTGTGTTGATTTGAAGAGACTAATAAAACCTGGCCGAATGTGGAAACACAGAAATATTTTAAAGCAAGATGGCAGAAAAACCACGGTAATTGGTGCAAGTTGGTGTCTGCATAAGAGTTGCTATAAGTATTTACCATGTAATTAAATATATATTAAAAGATACAAATATCTTCTTTGTTCTTTCAATTAGAAGAAAGCAGTTCAGCAGTAGTTACTAAATCAATTTTAAGCTAAGTGTTAAGAGTCAGCATGCTAACATGTTGATATTTAGCAGATATTATTTTTTTAGCAGAATGTGTTAGCATATATTGCTAGTATAGCAGCTATACAGAGTACACCTGAAACTGGCAGGAATGTTATCATTATTACAGCGTTAGTCATAAACCCGAGTTCCTGAGCAATTGAAATTTTGACTAATGATGATGCTAGATGAAAGTCTTAAAATAGTCATTCGGACTGCCCTGAGGGACATGTGTGTACCAAATTGCCAAATCCATCAAGTAGTTCATATTTCCCTAAAAGCCACAACTGTCAACCTGCTGGTGGCGCTAGAGGAAGGTCAAAATTGTATTAGTTTTCCTAAATGTAATTATATCCTCAAGTGAATAGGTTGAACTGACAGAGTTATAGGGCCACATCTACTAAATCTAGTGATGATCAGTGTCTCAGTTGGACTCTGTCTAGCTCACCTGCAACACTCTTTAAACAAGCAGCATTGGCTCTCACTAAAAAAGAAAAGTGCTGTGCCTACAAAGCTGTCATTTTAAAAAGGTGAATAAAATGAGGCATTTGTGGATCAGTTCTTTACTGTAGGACAGAAAGTTGAATCAATTTAAAAGAAACATTTCTCTGCTGTTGGGAACTTGATGGCCTGAGTATAGTTCAACTGCATCAGCTCACTGAAAGATATTGCCGTGGCCACAGCGTTGAAGCTGAAATGCTCACGAGGGGAGAGGGATTTCACATGTTGAAGTATTTGACTCATCAATCTCAGTAAGCGCTCATATTTTATTTGTTCTTGTAACAAGTGATATATAAGTGTTTTCATATAAAGAAGCACAGACTTGCAGAAGTGCTGTGGTAATACCTCACCATTCTGTTTTAACTTCTCATCCTCTCTCTCCTTCTCATGTTCTTCTCTTGACAGCAGGTTGGTGTTCTGCTGACAGCACATTTTGGCTCCAATAGAATAATATTAATGGGAGAAAGACTCTATAACAGGAGACAACTCACTCTTAGTTCTCCTCTGCCCCATCTTTTTCTCCACTACCTCTCTCCTCATGTATCCCCACAGAAAAACCTGGACTGAAGAAGAGCCCAGTTGAGGTGTGGTGAACCGTATTTTTTCCGCAGCTTCTCTGAGGTGGTGTGTGCACTGTAACAACCAACAAGGCCTCCAACTTAGAGCCATGTAGGTTGCTTGTCCTTACCCTGAGCCCATGGCAGCGTGCCAGCATAAAGGCGTGCTACACATCCAAATCATCATGTTAACAATGATATGACCTGTAGGACTGAGTGTACCAGCGGCACATCGTCGTCATAGTAACAATAAATAAACACGTGGTAAACATTGCTAAACAGTCGCGTTTGGTTAGGTTTAAGCACAAAAACTACTTGGTTAGGTTGGAAAAAGATCATGGTTTGGGTTAAAACAAGCACTTCCTTAAGGGGTTAGGGGATCCATTCTTTTGTCATGGTTACACACAACACGCAGTTATGATTGTGAACGCCATCGCAATGAAACACGTTGATTCAATGCTCACACACAGGAAACAAAAACAGCAGTCTCCTCAGTAGAAACCCCAGCCTCCTCCCTATGCAGACTTCTTCGCCTTCATTCTACGTCACCTGACTCTTCCTTTTCTCCCATCATAATTACTATACCTCTAGAGGACGCCCAACAATAAAACTATATGTTGTAAAAAGTTGGCACAGACGCATTCCACGGTGTCGTTTTTTTTGCCAGAAGGACATTCTCAGCAACTTCAATGCTGACATCATGCTAGAATGCAGACACAATAAAATTACCACATGTTAATAACCAGATGCACTTAAGTATACACAACATGTTGCCTCAAGTGTTCCTTTGTGAACTCTAAATCTAAGTTAAAAGCTACATGGCTTATTGTCTTGCACTAAGTGCTTTAGAAATAGTAACAAAGAGTTCCTGAACAGTTTGTTGGTGGATTTAGTTTTATTTTAGAGACCAAACAGCACAAAGCTACTTGGGTTCATAAACAAAAAATCATATGTAATATGTGCTATAATACTAAATGTTGTGCGTACTGATGATAATAATACAAAACTACATAATACATTATACCGTGAAAAGTATCATTATAAAAATTCATAGATTCTAGCCACAGTTTATGCTAACGGTTAGCTTCCATGTTTTTAATTATAGTGAGCAACATTAGATGGATCTTTTAATATTTTCCATTGTGTCTTGTTGCATTTTGTCTGTATTGATCAGTTGGGCAGGGATGATGCAGATTCCGATTCAGACAGCGCCCCTCCCAAAATACCAATGTCTGATGCATGAGCTTAGCAATTTTATAGCTGCAAATAATGCCTGTTGTCCCTGGAGGTGAGGCAAGCAAGGGCGTGAAGTAGCATGATGTTGACCTGCTGTGATACTGTTTGGCTGAACATTTTTCCCTGCTGCACACTGGCAAACATGCAGGTGTTTCTGTTCAGAGACATTTGCGCTATACTTGTAATGATGTTTTTGTCGCAGTGTGTGTATTATATCTCTATTTCAACCTGCTCCCAATAGCAGTTGATCAACTAATCTGCTTGTTTGACAATAAGTCTGCACTAATATAATATTTGGTAAATGTGTATTGCAATATGTGTTCATAATCTACGTTACTCATATGATGCTTTATTGTAAATTTACACTACCCAACAGTATATACAAATGGAGCTGAAAGTGTTAGTTACCGAGAAAATTTGCCATTATTTTGATATTAGTCAAAAAGTCATTTTTCATGTAAAATGCCAGACATTTCATGGATCCAGCTTCTCAGATGTGAGGATTTTCTGCTTTTCCTTTAAGTAATATTAATTATTTTTAATCATTTGCTACTTAGCCATTGGTTGATAAACGTATACAAGTCTTTTGTATTTGATCTATAATCACTTTAGCGAGTGACCATGGCTGGGTTTAGACTTTGAAAATATCTTTTGATTGTGTTAAGCTGTATTTTTGTTTTTTTCCCCAGTAACAGACTATAATTTGGTTTGAGTGAAAGCACACCCAAAAACAAAAACAAACAAACAAAAAAAAAACAATATACACATTCAGATTGTGTCTTTTAGCTTCAAAGGGCTAGTTAGTTGTCTCTCCTTCTGAATTACAGCCACTCCACCACCACTTCCAGATCCTCAAAGTCATTCCACACCA
>NW_024402200.1:0-6324 GCF_016859285.1 Xiphias gladius
AAATCAGTGTTGAATTAAGTTGTGTTTCCCTACTAGTTGGCTGTTTGACACCTTACACATGTTCAAGAACAGTTTGAAATCAGTTTTGAATTAAGTTGTGTTTCCCTACTAGTTGGCTGTGCAAACACCTCTATGTTCTAGTAACCAACAAAAAGCTGAGAATGTGAGGAAAACATGGTTATTTAGAACTCTATGAACACTTTCTAAATTACATCTTTTGTCTTTTTATACTTACTTTGGCTAAGAATGAGAGACCTTTTAAAAGCTCTGTGTGAATAAACTCTCTATTTCATGCATAGAAGTGATTCAAACAAATGACTTGCTCCCAATGATTGAAGAGTAGCAAATATGAAGGAAAACATCCGTTGGCAATAACACCATGTAAAGACTGACTATTGACAACAGTGTATGTTACGAAAAGAGAGAAGAACAGTTTGAAATCAGTGTTGAATTAAGTTGTGTTTCCCCACAGTTGGCTGGTGCAACACACCTCACACATATTCACAACCAACAAAAAGCTGAGAATGATGAGAGAGAAAACATGGTTATTTTAGAACTCTATGTGAATACTTTCTAAAATGACATCCTTTTGTCTATTTATACTTACTTTTACAGCTAAGAATAGAAGACCTTTTTACTAAAAAAGCTCTGTGTAGATAAACTCTCTATTTCATATGAAGGTGATTCAAAACAAATGACTTACTCTAATGATTGAAAGGTAGCAGAATATGAAGGAATACATCACGTTGTGTGCTTTCATGTAAAGACTGACTCACTGACACCAGTGTATCCTGAAAGAACAGTTTGAAATCAGTGTTGAATTAAGTTGTGTTTTCCTGCTAGTTGGCTTTGCCAAATCCTTATACATTCACAACCAACAAAAAGCTGAGAATATGAAGGAAAACGTGGTTATTTGAACTCTAAGTGAATACTTTCTAAAAAATGACATCTTTTGTCTATTTATACTTGCTTTGACTAGAATGAGACCTTTTAAATGCTCTGTGTAGATAAACTCTCTATTTCATGCCAAGTGGATTCAAACAATGAAAGCTTGCTCCCAATAATGATTGAAAAGGTAGCAGAATATGAAGGAATACATACTTGTGTGGTTTCATGTAAGATTGACTCAAGACACCAGTGTGTCCTACAAGAGAAAGAACAGTTTGAAATCAGTGTTGAATTAAGTTGTGTTTCCTACTGGTTGGCTGATACCAGCACCTCACACATGTTACAACCAACAAAAAGCTGAGGAATATGAAGGAAAAGCAATGGTTATTTAGAACTCTAAGTGAATACTTTCCTAAAACAACATCTTTGTCTATTTATGCTTGCTTTGGCCAGAATGAGACCTTTTAAATGCTCTGTGTAGATAAACTCTCTATTTCATGTAGAGGTGATTCAAACCAAATGACTTGCTCCCAATGATTTGAAAAGGTAGCAGAATATGAAGGAATACATCATGTGTGGTTTCATGTAAAGATTGACTCAGGCACCCAGTGTGTCCTACAGAAGAACAGTTTGAAATCGGTGTTGAATTAAAGTTGTGTTTCCCTACCTGATTTGGCTGTGCAAACAACTCACACATGTTCTGGCAACCAACAAAAAGCTGAAGGAATATGAAGGAAAACATGGTTATTTAGAGCTCTATGTGAATACTTCCTAAAATGACATCTTTTGTCTATTTATACTTACTTTAGCTAAGAATGAGACCTTTAAAATGCTCTGTGGTAGATAAACTCTCTATTTCATGTAGAAGGTGGGATTCAAACAAATGACTTGCTCCCCAATGATTGAAAGGTAGCAGAAAAGCAAGTTGAATACATCCACGTTGTGTGGTTTCATGTAAGACTGACTATTGACATTCAGTGTATGTTACAGAAAGAACAGTTTAAATCAGTGTTGAATTAAGATTGTGTTTCCCTACATTAGTTGGCTGTGCAAACACCACACACATGTTCACAACCTAAAAGCTGAGAAATATGAAGGAAAAACATGGTTATTCAGAACCCTATGTGAATACTTTCTAAACTGACATCTTTGGTCTATTTTATACTTACTTTGCTAGAATGACCTTTAAAAGCTCTGTGTAGATAAACTCTATTTTCATGTAGGTGATTCAAACAAATGACTTTGCTCCCAATGATTGAAAGGGTAGCAGAATATGAAGGAAACCATCACGTTGTATGCTTTCATGTAAAGACTGACTCAAGACACCAGGTGTGTCCTACAGAAGAAGTTTGAAATCAGTGTTGAATGTTGTGTTTCCCTACTAGTTGGCATGTGCAAACACCTCACACATGTTCACACAACCAACAAAAAAGCTGAGGAATATGAAGGGAAAACATGGTTATTTAGAACTCTATGTGAATACTGAAATGACATCTTTTGTCTATTTATACTTACTTTGGCTAAGAATGAGACCTTTTTAAAGCTCTGTGTAGATAAACTCTCTATTTCATGTAGAAGGTGATTCAAACAAATGACTTGGTTCACAATGATTGAAAGGTAGCATAAAAGCAAGGAATACATCACGTTGTGTGGTTTCATGTAAAGACTGACTAATGACAACAGTGTATGTTACAGAGAAGAACAGTTTGAAATCAGTGGTTAGAATTAAGTTGTGTTTCCCTACTAGTTGGCTGTAAACACCTTACACATGTTCAAGAACAGTTTGAAATCAGTTTTGAATTAAGTTGTGTTTCCCTACTAGTTGGCTGTGCAAACACCTCACACATGTTCACAACCAACAAAAAAGCTGAGAATATGAAAGGAAAACATGGTTATTTAGAACTCTATGTGAATACTTTTCTAAAATGACATCTTTGTCTTTTATACTTACTTTGGCTAAGAATGAGACCTTTTAAAAGCTCTGTGTAGATAAACTCTCTATTTCATGTAGAAGGTGATTCAAACAAATGACTTGCTCCCAATGATTGAAAGGTAGCAGAATATGAAGGAAAACATCACGTTGTATGCTTTCATGTAGACTGACTATTGACAACAGTGTATGTTACAGAGAAGAACAGTTTGAAATCAGTGTTGAATTAAGTTGTGTTTCCCTACTAGTTGGCTGTGCAAACACCTCACATGTTCACAACCAACAAAAAGCTGAGAATATGAAGGAAAACATGGTTATTTAGAAAACTATGTGAATACTTTCTAAAATGACATCTTTTGTCTATTTATACTTACTTTGGCTAAGAATGAGACCTTTTAAACCCTCTGTGTAGATAAACTCTCTATTTCATGTAGAAGGTGATTCAAACAAATGACTTGCTCCCAATGATTGAAAGGTAGCAGAATATGAAGGAAAACATCACGTTGTATGCTTTCATGTAAAGACTGACTCATGACAACAGTGTATGTTACAGAAGAACAGTTTGAAATCAGTGTTGAATTAAGTTGTGTTGTCCTGCTAGTTGGCTGTGCAAACACCTCACACATGTTCACAACCAACAAAAAGCTGAGGAATATGAAGGAAAACATGGTTATTTAGAACTCTATGTGAATACTTTCTAAAATGACATCTTTTGTCTATTTATACTTACTTTGGCTAAGAATGAGACCTTTTAAATGCTCTGTGTAGATAAACTCTCTATTTCATGTAGAAGGTGATTCAAACAAATGACTTGCTCCCAATGATTGAAAGGTAGCAGAAAAGCAAGGAATACATCACGTTGTGTGGTTTCATGTAAAGACTGACTCTTGACAACAGTGTATGTTACAGAAGAACAGTTTGAAATCAGTGTTGAATTAAGTTGTGTTTCCCTACTAGTTGGCTGTGCAAACACCTCACACATGTTCACAACCAACAAAAGCTGAGGAATATGAAGGAAAACATGGTTATTTAGAACTCTATGTGAATACTTTCTAAAATGACATCTTTTGTCTTTATACTTACTTTAGCTAGAATGAGACCTTTTAAAAGCTCTGTGTAGATAAACTCTCTATTTCATGTAGAAGGTGATTCAAACAAATGACTTGCTCCCAATGATTGAAGGTAGCAGAATATGAAGAAACATCACGTTGTGTGCTTTCATGTAAAGACTGACTATTGACAGCAGTGTATGTTACAGAGAAGAACAGTTTGAAATCAGTGTTGAATTAAGTTGTGTTTCCCTACTAGTTGGCTGTGCAAACACCTCACATGTTCACAACCAACAAAAAGCTGAGGAATATGAAGGAAAACATGGTTATTTAGAACTCTATGTGAATACTTTCTAAAATGACATCTTTTGTCTATTTATACTTACTTTGGCTAGAATGAGACCTTTTAAAAGCTCTGTGTAGATAAACTCTCTATTTCATGTAGAAAGGTGATTCAAACAAATGACTTGCTCCCAATGATTGAAAGGTAGCAGAAAAAGCAAAGAAAACATCACGTTGTATGCTTTCATGTAAAGACTGACTATTGACAACAGTGTATGTTACAGAGAAGAACAGTTTGAAATCAGTGTTGAATTAAGTTGTGTTTCCCTACTAGTTGGCTGTGCAAACACCTCACACATGTTCACAACCAACAAAAAGCTGAGGAATATGAAGGAAAACATGGTTATTTAGAACTCTATGTGAATACTTTCTAAAATGACATCTTGTGTCTATTTTAACTTACTTTGGCTAAGAATGAGACCTTTTAAACCCTCTGTGTAGATAAACTCTCTATTTCATGTAGAAGGTGATTCAAACAAATGACTTGCTCCCAATGATTGAAAGGTAGCAGAATATGAAGGAATACATCACGTTGTATGCTTTCATGTAAAGACTGACTATGGACAACAGTGTATGTTACAGAGAAGAACAGTTTGAAATCAGTGTTGAATTAAGTTGTGTTTCCCTACTAGTTGGCTGTGCAAACAACTCACACATATTCACAACCAACAAAAAGCTGAGGAATATGAAGGAAAACATGGTTATTTAGAACTCTATGGGAATACTTTCCTAAAATGACATCTTTTGTCTTTTTATACTTACTTTGGCTAGAATGAGACCTTTTAAAAGCTCTGTGTAGATAAACTCTCTATTTCATGTAGAAAGGTGATTCAAACAAATGACTTGCTCCCAATGATTGAAAGGTAGCAGAATATGAAGGAAAACATCACGTTGTATGCTTTCATGTAAAGACTGACTCATGACAACAGTGTATGTTACAGAGAAGAACAGTTTGAAATCAGTGTTGAATTAAGTTGTGTTTCCCTACTAGTTGGCTGTGCAAACACCTCACACATGTTCACAACCAACAAAAAGCTGAGGAATATGAAGGAAAACATGGTTATTTAGAAAACTATGTGAATACTTTCTAAAATGACATCTTTTGTCTATTTATACTTACTTTGGCTAAGAATGAGACCTTTTAAACCCTCTGTGTAGATAAACTCTCTATTTCATGTGAAGGTGATTCAAACAAATGACTTGCTCCCAATGATTGAAAGGTAGCAGAAAAGCAAGGAAAACATCACGTTGTGTGCTTTCATGTAAAGACTGACTATGACAACAGTGTATGTTACAGAGAAGAACAGTTTGAAATCAGTGTTGAATTAAGTTGTGTTTCCCTACTAGTTGGCTGTGCAAACCTCACACATGTTCACAACCAACAAAAAGCTGAGGAATATGAAGGAAAACATGGTTATTTAGAACTCTATTTGAATACTTTCTAAAACGACATCTTTGTCTTTTATACTTACTTTGGCTAGAATGAGACCTTTTAAACCCTCTGTGTAGATAAACTCTCTATTTCATGTAGAAGGTGATTCAAACAAATGACTTGCTCCCAATGATTGAAAAGCAAGGAATACATCACGTTGTGTAGTTTAATGTAAAGACTGACTTTGGACACCAGTGTATGTTACAGAGATTTGAAATCAGTGTTGAATTGTTGTGTTTACTAGTTGGCTGTGCAAACACCTTACACATATTCAAGAACAGTTTGAAATCAGTTTTGAATTAAGTTGTGTTTCCCTACTAGTTGGCTGTGCAAACACCTCACACATGTTCACAACCAACAAAAAGCTGAGGAATATGAGAGAAAACATGGTTATTTAGAAAACTATGTGAATACTTTCTAAAATGACATCTTTGTCTATTTATACTTACTTTGGCTAGAAATGAGACCTTTAAAAGCTCTGTGTAGATAAACTCTCCTATTTCATGTAGAAGGTGATTCAAACAAATGACTTGCTCCCAATGATTGAAAGGTAGCAGAATATGAAAGGAAAACATCATTGTATAGTTTCATGTAAAGACTGACTATGACAACAGTGTATGTTACAGAAGAAGAACAGTTTGAAATCAGTGTTGAGATTAAGTTGTGTGTTTCCCTACTGGTTG
>NW_024402201.1:0-38946 GCF_016859285.1 Xiphias gladius
GCACTTTGATAAATGTCTATCCTGATTACCACAGGTAGATTTCTCCTGCCAATGTCTCTGGGAAAGTTGTGCCGTGACAATAGTATGGGTGGATGAAAGCAGAAAATACTTACATGCATTTTTCTATTCGAGATAACTACAGCCAAAGTCAGACTATAAAACAGAAATACAAGTAGCCTCTAAAAGTCCAAATAAGATGGCATTCCCTGACTGCACATTTGTCAACAGCGTTGCAGCTGTTCACAAATAGAGCAGCTCTACCCCAAACCGGAAACCAAAAAATGAGGAATAAGCAAGTCATGCTTCAGACATAAGGTTGAGGGTAAGGAGAAAGCTGATCATGTATATGCAGATTGAAAGTAACCAGGTGCCTCTACAATGCATGTAAAAACGTTCTCAGATTACTTGTGCTACGTGTTTTCTCTGAGTAACCTGGGTTCTTGAGTATATAAAATGTACTCAATTTGTTAGAGGTTCGTCATTTTTGTTTTTAAATGAACAAAAAAACACCAATTTATTATAGAGCTGATTAGTTTGAACTGATCATCACAGAGATGTTATATTCCCACAACCAGTTGTGGCCATTAGCAAGATGTTGTTCACTGCAGTTGACAGTAAAACCAGATCTTTTTGCAATGAGAACAGGTCATAAAATAGAAAGTGAAGAGAAAAATGGAGAGAAAATTAAAATTGCCTGCTAATAATGCACCAGATGAACTGATTCTTTTGACATTGGTGTATTTAAGACATGATATTTACCCAAAGACTTGTAGTTTTGATTGAGTCATTATTATTTTTAATATCAAAAGCACAAAAAAAAATTTCCTGAATTTTAAAAATAAAAAACAAAAATAATGAGTTTTAATTCTGATGCATTATGGCCAAATTATACAGTAAACTCACAGTGCAAAACATAGATAGTAGTCTATAGAAAACATACAATACAACAGCTAAGACGTAATTATTTATCATGCTCTAAATGAATGACAATCAAACATTATACTTTTTACTGACCTAGAGTGTCGACCCAAACTACAGCTGTAAGATTGGTTTCCAGGTCAGTCAGTATGCCTTGAAGTTTAGAAGTCACAAATTTGACACTGATGGCTGCCTCAAACTCAGTAATGCTGTTGCTTAGCCTTTAAGATTTGGAGAGGATCAATGACGATTATTGGTTAATGACAAAGAAAGTATTAATTTGGTTAATGATATTGAAAATATGTTTGAAGTGTATGTGTATTTTTAATTACAGTGACATTATTGAAACTACTGCTTTCACCAATTCCTTTTATCTGATGCCAGATAGTGTTGCATGCCAGGTGTTTCTTGGTCAATGAGTCTCCTAAAAATTATATTATATACTAATAATTTGGAATAGCAAATGCATTTTGAAATGTAATGGATTGGTTTTTTTTTTTTTTCTTCCATTGAAGCCTTTTTAATTTAATAAAAGGCTCCAATGGAAGTTCAAACATGTTCATACTGACTGTATCTGCAAAATGTAGACTGTCAACATATTTCGTTATTACATTATCTGCTCATGGCAAGTAATGCATGATTAATGTTTATGGTTATTCTTAGACAAGTTAACACCCTAGGGAAAGATTGTTGTTTCAGTAAGATGTTTAAAAATCAAGGCTGGCTTGAAGCACCAGACAGGACAAGGTTACTTGTTTTCAGTTTTTAACCAAAACCAGAAACTTTTCCTAACTTTGACAGTGTTTTCATTTCCTAAGTCTAATGCAGGGTGCGGTACATGAAGTCTTGTCTGGCAAAACTCTGCCGTTCGTCTCCTCTTCTCTACATATTTGAACACATGCATTTATGGCTTTAAAGTAAAATAAACATATATGAGTATATTTGCAAAGTACATGCAAAATCTCAGCAATGTATGTACTGAAAAGTGCATGTAGAGAGTTTCTGTATGTATATGTATGACAGTTTAGATTCTGGCAGATATAAATACTGATATTTTGTCCTAGATTCTTTTTGTCCTCTGGTTTATGTAAATCCAAGAATTGGAGTCATAAAACGCTGGGACACATGGAATAGAACTCATATGGAATGACTTGGTGCCTACTTCTATCTTTGCAAGGCATTTACATGCAACCATGTTGCCTCTAATAATTACATTATTTTTAAATTAAAGAAACAAACAGACAAAAACTAATTCATAACGCCATATCTTTGAAAAGTATACTACCTGTGACCAGATATGTTCAGGTACAAAATGTCAATGTAGTAAAGCTCATGTACATTAGTTTTATTCATAACTACAATTATCTGTCATCTGTAGTTTTCTGTTAAACTGAATTTTAAACCTATTGTTATTTTCTCAGCATATAGTGCATTTCCTATTTAACTAGAGAACACCCTTGCCTGTTTTTTTTTAATATACATTTTAACATATGCCTCGTTGTGAATCTAACAGGACACTGTGGTGAATTAGTGTTTTCAGTGTCATTAAATTGTTAAGCACATAAGACACACATAAGCAAAACACAAAATCATACCTGTGTTTTGAGCCTTTGCTGCCAATGTTCAGTACAGCAACATTTAATTAACATTTCTATTTTTTATGGTGTTTGTTAACGCTAACATAGAAATAGCCTTGCAATTAATTACAATTCTGGCAAAATCGCCATCAATGTGTATGATTACAATACTGTGAATGTTACTGTTAAAATTCAAACCAGATATGCAACATTAAAAACCATAAACAAACTGGGCAATAGCTTCCATTACTGCAAATTAAAAACTGCATTAATTTCAACAATTTTACTATCCATCAAAAGTAGAAAGTTTTATAAAACAATGTAAGAAATAGATGAATTAAATAACTACTTAAAAAAAATAAAAAAATAACAGCTGTGGATAAAGGTGAAGGTGAACTTAACCGTCACAAGACAAGTTTGCATAATAGAAATACGTAAGTTGAATCTCCAGTGCAACATAACGTTTACTAACAAGTATAAATTACAGTAGAAATGGTAGAATGCGAAACAAAATATATAAATAATAGTTAATACATATCTTACGCTCAAGGAGTAAAGCCCAAAGCCTGGGTGAAGCAATGAAAGCTGCCTTTTACAATTAAAGTGCAACAGTCTCAGTAGGTTGGCTGTCTATTGCAGCAGTCCATAACTAATCGAGGTAAGGTGCTAAAAGACCACAAGTCCTTTTGTACGACAGTTTATATGTAACACCTGGGGGGGGGGGGGGAGCTGTTCGTAAGTCTATTCATGTTTCAAATTCTTGGTTTATTTATGAAAGGAACAAAAAGGCAACCTGAAAGAGTATTTGAAAGTAAATTTGCCCCAGTAACAACCTCTCTCTAAATAAGTGATGTTCTGGGAACAGAAAACTGATATTAACAATGATAATTGAGAACTGCGATCTCTAATGTTTAAAACTATTTACATTTGTTTACAGCTACGTCCAACATGGGGGCGGAAAGTGTCAAAGAACATGGGGTGGTAACACTGGGGTGGTGACGGAATAAGAGTGGTAAGGGAAAAGGAGAGGTTGTAGGGGCCATAACACTGCCCCATCCTGTTCGACAGATGATGTGGTTTGCTCCGGATCATGAGCAATTTCTTTACTTCTCCATACTCTTTCCGTGCCATCATTCTGATAAACATTAATCTTCATTTCATCTGTGTATTGAATCTTGATCCAAAATTGATGATGGCTGGATGTTTTCAGGGATTTTAACTCTAAGACAGCAGAGGAAATAGTGCAGATAAGTACAGAAGCAAGAAAAAATATAGTGGTGATAAGTAGAGTCCAAACCCATTGTTTGACATATACACATTATACAACAAGACTCAACATGTGTGAACACGGTTCACAACACACAGTGAAGAGAAACAGGAAAATGCACACATCAAAATTGCAGTTTTGAATTCGAACCAGTGACCTTGATGTCAAGGCCAGAGGTCAAGACAGCTTATGGACACTAAACATTAACTGAGCTCTAAATTCAATCAGTAAAGTACTACACCGAAGCCAAAGAGCGCTAAAAACTTGTATTGTACGAGGTCACTTAACATGAATTTTGTAGGATGTGTAAGGGTAACTTTATGAACGTATCTGCCAAGTTTGGTGACTGTAGGTCTTACAGTTTCTTAGATCTAGACACTTGAAGTGGATAATTACAAAAATTTAAATAAAAGTAACTGCTGTTGAACATTTATTAGCTCCAACTGCAACATGATCCACTAATTTTTCAGTTGCCATTGTTTGAAGTACACAAAGAAAATCAACACAGTGATGCAGAAACCCCACCACGGTCAAAAACCTAGTGGGTCATGTGACACATGTCTCCAAATAGCTCCATTCAGACCCATAGTCTTTTATAGAGGACAGCGGGATTTATCAGCAATCAACTCCTTTTAATAACTCATATTGTGTTGCGAACTAATTCTGTGTATTGTAAATCAATGACTGATGTTTGAAATATGAAATATTTTTATTACTGAATTAATCATGGAAGAAATTGATTAGGGTAAAACCCTAATTAAAAATATCTGCACTCTGTTCCAAAGATACTCATTGTGTTTACATGTACTGAGGTAACCAGGTTGCACTCAGCTTCGGTAAGCTTTTCCATTATTGGTGTATGGGATTAAAGGAACCTTACTTTAACAATGACAACTTTAAGCACTTTGATAAATGTCTATCCTGATTACCACAGGTAGATTTCTCCTGCCAATGTCTCTGGGAAAGTTGTGCCGTGACAATAGTATGGGTGGATGAAAGCAGAAAATACTTACATGCATTTTTCTATTCGAGATAACTACAGCCAAAGTCAGACTATAAAACAGAAATACAAGTAGCCTCTAAAAGTCCAAATAAGATGGCATTCCCTGACTGCACATTTGTCAACAGCGTTGCAGCTGTTCACAAATAGAGCAGCTCTACCCCAAACCGGAAACCAAAAAATGAGGAATAAGCAAGTCATGCTTCAGACATAAGGTTGAGGGTAAGGGAGAAAGCTGATCATGTATATGCAGATTGAAAGTAACCAGGTGCCTCTACAATGCATGTAAAAACGTTCTCAGATTACTTGTGCTACGTGTTTTCTCTGAGTAACCTGGGTTCTTGAGTATATAAAAATGTACTCAATTTGTTAGAGGTTCGTCATTTTTGTTTTTTAAATGAACAAAAAAAAACACCAATTTATTATAGAGCTGATTAGTTTGAACTGATCATCACAGAGATGTTATATTCCCACACAACCAGTTGTGGCCATTAGCAAGATGTTGTTCACTGCAGTTGACAGTAAAACCAGATCTTTTTGCAATGAGAACAGGTCATAAAATAGAAAGTGAAGAGAAAAATGGAGAAAATTAAAATTGCCTGCTAATAATGCACCAGATGAACTGATTCTTTTGACATTGGTGTATTTAAGACATGATATTTACCCAAAGACTTGTAGTTTTGATTGAGTCATTATTATTTTTAATATCAAAAGCACAAAAAAAAATTTCCTGAATTTTAAAAAATAAAAAACAAAAATAATGAGTTTTAATTCTGATGCATTATGGCCAAATTATACAGTAAACTCACAGTGCAAAACATAGATAGTAGTCTATAGAAAACATACAATACAACAGCTAAGACGTAATTATTTATCATGCTCTAAATGAATGACAATCAAACATTATACTTTTTACTGACCTAGAGTGTCGACCCAAACTACAGCTGTAAGATTGGTTTCCAGGTCAGTCAGTATGCCTTGAAGTTTAGAAGTCACAAATTTGACACTGATGGCTGCCTCAAACTCAGTAATGCTGTTGCTTAGCCTTTAAGATTTGGAGAGGATCAATGACGATTATTGGTTAATGACAAAGAAAGTATTAATTTGGTTAATGATATTGAAAATATGTTTGAAGTGTATGTGTATTTTTAATTACAGTGACATTATTGAAACTACTGCTTTCACCAATTCCTTTTATCTGATGCCAGATAGTGTTGCATGCCAGGTGTTTCTTGGTCAATGAGTCTCCTAAAAATTATATTATATACTAATAATTTGGAATAGCAAATGCATTTTGAAATGTAATGGATTGGGTTTTTTTTTTTTTCTTCCATTGAAGCCTTTTTAATTTAATAAAAGGCTCCAATGGAAGTTCAAACATGTTCATACTGACTGTATCTGCAAAATGTAGACTGTCAACATATTTCGTTATTACATTATCTGCTCATGGCAAGTAATGCATGATTAATGTTTATGGTTATTCTTAGACAAGTTAACACCCTAGGGAAAGATTGTTGTTTCAGTAAGATGTTTAAAAAATCAAGGCTGGCTTGAAGCACCAGACAGGACAAGGTTACTTGTTTTCAGTTTTTAACCAAAACCAGAAACTTTTCCTAACTTTGACAGTGTTTTCATTTCCTAAGTCTAATGCAGGGTGCGGTACATGAAGTCTTGTCTGGCAAAACTCTGCCGTTCGTCTCCTCTTCTCTACATATTTGAACACATGCATTTATGGCTTTAAAGTAAAATAAACATATATGAGTATATTTGCAAAGTACATGCAAAATCTCAGCAATGTATGTACTGAAAAGTGCATGTAGAGAGTTTCTGTATGTATATGTATGACAGTTTAGATTCTGGCAGATATAAATACTGATATTTTGTCCTAGATTCTTTTTGTCCTCTGGTTTATGTAAATCCAAGAATTGGAGTCATAAAACGCTGGGACACATGGAATAGAACTCATATGGAATGACTTGGTGCCTACTTCTATCTTTGCAAGGCATTTACATGCAACCATGTTGCCTCTAATAATTACATTATTTTTAAATTAAAGAAACAAACAGACAAAAACTAATTCATAACGCCATATCTTTGAAAAGTATACTACCTGTGACCAGATATGTTCAGGTACAAAATGTCAATGTAGTAAAGCTCATGTACATTAGTTTTATTCATAACTACAATTATCTGTCATCTGTAGTTTTCTGTTAAACTGAATTTTAAACCTATTGTTATTTTCTCAGCATATAGTGCATTTCCTATTTAACTAGAGAACACCCTTGCCTGTTTTTTTTAATATACATTTTAACATATGCCTCGTTGTGAATCTAACAGGACACTGTGGTGAATTAGTGTTTTCAGTGTCATTAAATTGTTAAGCACATAAGACACACATAAGCAAAACACAAAATCATACCTGTGTTTTGAGCCTTTGCTGCCAATGTTCAGTACAGCAACATTTAATTAACATTTCTATTTTTTATGGTGTTTGTTAACGCTAACATAGAAATAGCCTTGCAATTAATTACAATTCTGGCAAAATCGCCATCAATGTGTATGATTACAATACTGTGAATGTTACTGTTAAAATTCAAACCAGATATGCAACATTAAAAACCATAAACAAACTGGGCAATAGCTTCCATTACTGCAAATTAAAACTGCATTAATTTCAACAATTTTACTATCCATCAAAAGTAGAAAGTTTTATAAAACAATGTAAGAAATAGATGAATTAAATAACTACTTAAAAAAAATAAAAAAATAACAGCTGTGGATAAAGGTGAAGGTGAACTTAACCGTCACAAGACAAGTTTGCATAATAGAAATATAAGTTGAATCTCCAGAGCAACATAACGTTTACTAAAAAGTATAAATTACATAAGAAATTTAAGAATGAGAAAAAAAATAAAAAAATAATAGTTAATAAATATCTTACTCAAGGAGTAAAGCCCAAAGCCTGGGTGAAGCAATGAAAGCAGCTGCTTTACAATTAAAGTGCAACAGTCTCAGGTTGGCTGTCTATTGCAGCAGTCCATAACTAATCGAGGTAAGGTGCTAAAAGACCACAAGTGACAGTTTATATGTAACACCTGGGGCTGTTCGTAAGTCTATTCATGTTTCAAATTCTTGGTTTATTTATGAAAGGAACAAAAAGGCAACCTGAAAGAGTATTTGAAAGTAAATTTGCCCCAGTAACAACCTCTCTCTAAATAAGTGATGTTCTGGGAACAGAAAACTGATATTAACAATGATAATTGAGAACTGCGATCTCTAATGTTTAAAACTATTTACATTTGTTTACAGCTACGTCCAACATGGGGGCGGAAAGTGTCAAAGAACATGGGGTGGTAACACTGGGGTGGTGACGGAATAAGAGTGGTAAGGAAAAGGAGAGGTTGTAGGGGCCATAACACTGCCCCATCCTGTTCGACAGATGATGTGGTTTGCTCCGGATCATGAGCAATTTCTTTACTTCTCCATACTCTTTCCGTGCCATCATTCTGATAAACATTAATCTTCATTTCATCTGTGTATTGAATCTTGATCCAAAATTGATGATGGCTGGATGTTTTCAGGGATTTTAACTCTAAGACAGCAGAGGAAATAGTGCAGATAAGTACAGAAGCAAGAAAAAATATAGTGGTGATAAGTAGAGTCCAAACCCATTGTTTGACATATACACATTATACAACAAGACTCAACATGTGTGAACACGGTTCACAACACACAGTGAAGAGAAACAGGAAAATGCACACATCAAAATTGCAGTTTTGAATTCGAACCAGTGACCTTGATGTCAAGGCCAGAGGTCAAGACAGCTTATGGACACTAAACATTAACTGAGCTCTAAATTCAATCAGTAAAGTACTACACCGAAGCCAAAGAGCGCTAAAAACTTGTATTGTACGAGGTCACTTAACATGAATTTTGTAGGATGTGTAAAGGGTAACTTTATGAACGTATCTGCCAAGTTTGGTGACTGTAGGTCTTACAGTTTCTTAGATCTAGACACTTGAAGTGGATAATTACAAAAATTTAAATAAAAGTAACTGCTGTTGAACATTTATTAGCTCCAACTGCAACATGATCCACTAATTTTTCAGTTGCCATTGTTTGAAGTACACAAAGAAAATCAACACAGTGATGCAGAAACCCCACCACGGTCAAAAACCTAGTGGGTCATGTGACACATGTCTCCAAATAGCTCCATTCAGACCCATAGTCTTTTATAGAGGACAGCGGGATTTATCAGCAATCAACTCCTTTTAATAACTCATATTGTGTTGCGAACTAATTCTGTGTATTGTAAATCAATGACTGATGTTTGAAATATGAAATATTTTTATTACTGAATTAATCATGGAAGAAATTGATTAGGGTAAAACCCTAATTAAAAATATCTGCACTCTGTTCCAAAGATACTCATTGTGTTTACATGTACTGAGGTAACCAGGTTGCACTCAGCTTCGGTAAGCTTTTCCATTATTGGTGTATGGGATTAAAGGAACCTTACTTTAACAATGACAACTTTAAGCACTTTGATAAATGTCTATCCTGATTACCACAGGTAGATTTCTCCTGCCAATGTCTCTGGGAAAGTTGTGCCGTGACAATAGTATGGGTGGATGAAAGCAGAAAATACTTACATGCATTTTTCTATTCGAGATAACTACAGCCAAAGTCAGACTATAAAACAGAAATACAAGTAGCCTCTAAAAGTCCAAATAAGATGGCATTCCCTGACTGCACATTTGTCAACAGCGTTGCAGCTGTTCACAAATAGAGCAGCTCTACCCCAAACCGGAAACCAAAAAATGAGGAATAAGCAAGTCATGCTTCAGACATAAGGTTGAGGGTAAGGAGAAAGCTGATCATGTATATGCAGATTGAAAGTAACCAGGTGCCTCTACAATGCATGTAAAAACGTTCTCAGATTACTTGTGCTACGTGTTTTCTCTGAGTAACCTGGGTTCTTGAGTATATAAAAATGTACTCAATTTGTTAGAGGTTCGTCATTTTTGTTTTTTAAATGAACAAAAAAAAACACCAATTTATTATAGAGCTGATTAGTTTGAACTGATCATCACAGAGATGTTATATTCCCACAACCAGTTGTGGCCATTAGCAAGATGTTGTTCACTGCAGTTGACAGTAAAACCAGATCTTTTTGCAATGAGAACAGGTCATAAAATAGAAAGTGAAGAGAAAAATGGAGAGAAAATTAAAATTGCCTGCTAATAATGCACCAGATGAACTGATTCTTTTGACATTGGTGTATTTAAGACATGATATTTACCCAAAGACTTGTAGTTTTGATTGAGTCATTATTATTTTTAATATCAAAAGCACAAAAAAAAATTTCCTGAATTTTAAAAAATAAAAAACAAAAATAATGAGTTTTAATTCTGATGCATTATGGCCAAATTATACAGTAAACTCACAGTGCAAAACATAGATAGTAGTCTATAGAAAACATACAATACAACAGCTAAGACGTAATTATTTATCATGCTCTAAATGAATGACAATCAAACATTATACTTTTTTACTGACCTAGAGTGTCGACCCAAACTACAGCTGTAAGATTGGTTTCCAGGTCAGTCAGTATGCCTTGAAGTTTAGAAGTCACAAATTTGACACTGATGGCTGCCTCAAACTCAGTAATGCTGTTGCTTAGCCTTTAAGATTTGGAGAGGATCAATGACGATTATTGGTTAATGACAAAGAAAGTATTAATTTGGTTAATGATATTGAAAATATGTTTGAAGTGTATGTGTATTTTTAATTACAGTGACATTATTGAAACTACTGCTTTCACCAATTCCTTTTATCTGATGCCAGATAGTGTTGCATGCCAGGTGTTTCTTGGTCAATGAGTCTCCTAAAAATTATATTATATACTAATAATTTGGAATAGCAAATGCATTTTGAAATGTAATGGGTTGGGTTTTTTTTCTTCCATTGAAGCCTTTTTAATTTAATAAAAGGCTCCAATGGAAGTTCAAACATGTTCATACTGACTGTATCTGCAAAATGTAGACTGTCAACATATTTCGTTATTACATTATCTGCTCATGGCAAGTAATGCATGATTAATGTTTATGGTTATTCTTAGACAAGTTAACACCCTAGGGAAAGATTGTTGTTTCAGTAAGATGTTTAAAAAATCAAGGCTGGCTTGAAGCACCAGACAGGACAAGGTTACTTGTTTTCAGTTATAACCAAAACCAGAAACTTTTCCTAACTTTGACAGTGTTTTCATTTCCTAAGTCTAATGCAGGGTGCGGTACATGAAGTCTTGTCTGGCAAAACTCTGCCGTTCGTCTCCTCTTCTCTACATATTTGAACACATGCATTTATGGCTTTAAAGTAAAATAAACATATATGAGTATATTTGCAAAGTACATGCAAAATCTCAGCAATGTATGTACTGAAAAGTGCATGTAGAGAGTTTCTGTATGTATATGTATGACAGTTTAGATTCTGGCAGATATAAATACTGATATTTTGTCCTAGATTCTTTTTGTCCTCTGGTTTATGTAAATCCAAGAATTGGAGTCATAAAACGCTGGGACACATGGAATAGAACTCATATGGAATGACTTGGTGCCTACTTCTATCTTTGCAAGGCATTTACATGCAACCATGTTGCCTCTAATAATTACATTATTTTTAAATTAAAGAAACAAACAGACAAAAACTAATTCATAACGCCATATCTTTGAAAAGTATACTACCTGTGACCAGATATGTTCAGGTACAAAATGTCAATGTAGTAAAGCTCATGTACATTAGTTTTATTCATAACTACAATTATCTGTCATCTGTAGTTTTCTGTTAAACTGAATTTTAAACCTATTGTTATTTTCTCAGCATATAGTGCATTTCCTATTTAACTAGAGAACACCCTTGCCTGTTTTTTTTTAATATACATTTTAACATATGCCTCGTTGTGAATCTAACAGGACACTGTGGTGAATTAGTGTTTTCAGTGTCATTAAATTGTTAAGCACATAAGACACACATAAGCAAAACACAAAATCATACCTGTGTTTTGAGCCTTTGCTGCCAATGTTCAGTACAGCAACATTTAATTAACATTTCTATTTTTTATGGTGTTTGTTAACGCTAACATAGAAATAGCCTTGCAATTAATTACAATTCTGGCAAAATCGCCATCAATGTGTATGATTACAATACTGTGAATGTTACTGTTAAAATTCAAACCAGATATGCAACATTAAAAACCATAAACAAACTGGGCAATAGCTTCCATTACTGCAAATTAAAAACTGCATTAATTTCAACAATTTTACTATCCATCAAAAGTAGAAAGTTTTATAAAACAATGTAAGAAATAGATGAATTAAATAACTACTTAAAAAAAATAAAAAAATAACAGCTGTGGATAAAGGTGAAGGTGAACTTAACCGTCACAAGACAAGTTTGCATAATAGAAATACGTAAGTTGAATCTCCAGTGCAACATAACGTTTACTAACAAGTATAAATTACAGTAGAAATGGTAGAATGCGAAACAAAATATATAAATAATAGTTAATACATATCTTACGCTCAAGGAGTAAAGCCCAAAGCCTGGGTGAAGCAATGAAAGCTGCCTTTTACAATTAAAGTGCAACAGTCTCAGTAGGTTGGCTGTCTATTGCAGCAGTCCATAACTAATCGAGGTAAGGTGCTAAAAGACCACAAGTCCTTTTGTACGACAGTTTATATGTAACACCTGGGGGGGGGGGGGGAGCTGTTCGTAAGTCTATTCATGTTTCAAATTCTTGGTTTATTTATGAAAGGAACAAAAAGGCAACCTGAAAGAGTATTTGAAAGTAAATTTGCCCCAGTAACAACCTCTCTCTAAATAAGTGATGTTCTGGGAACAGAAAACTGATATTAACAATGATAATTGAGAACTGCGATCTCTAATGTTTAAAACTATTTACATTTGTTTACAGCTACGTCCAACATGGGGGCGGAAAGTGTCAAAGAACATGGGGTGGTAACACTGGGGTGGTGACGGAATAAGAGTGGTAAGGGAAAAGGAGAGGTTGTAGGGGCCATAACACTGCCCCATCCTGTTCGACAGATGATGTGGTTTGCTCCGGATCATGAGCAATTTCTTTACTTCTCCATACTCTTTCCGTGCCATCATTCTGATAAACATTAATCTTCATTTCATCTGTGTATTGAATCTTGATCCAAAATTGATGATGGCTGGATGTTTTCAGGGATTTTAACTCTAAGACAGCAGAGGAAATAGTGCAGATAAGTACAGAAGCAAGAAAAAATATAGTGGTGATAAGTAGAGTCCAAACCCATTGTTTGACATATACACATTATACAACAAGACTCAACATGTGTGAACACGGTTCACAACACACAGTGAAGAGAAACAGGAAAATGCACACATCAAAATTGCAGTTTTGAATTCGAACCAGTGACCTTGATGTCAAGGCCAGAGGTCAAGACAGCTTATGGACACTAAACATTAACTGAGCTCTAAATTCAATCAGTAAAGTACTACACCGAAGCCAAAGAGCGCTAAAAACTTGTATTGTACGAGGTCACTTAACATGAATTTTGTAGGATGTGTAAAGGGTAACTTTATGAACGTATCTGCCAAGTTTGGTGACTGTAGGTCTTACAGTTTCTTAGATCTAGACACTTGAAGTGGATAATTACAAAAATTTAAATAAAAGTAACTGCTGTTGAACATTTATTAGCTCCAACTGCAACATGATCCACTAATTTTTCAGTTGCCATTGTTTGAAGTACACAAAGAAAATCAACACAGTGATGCAGAAACCCCACCACGGTCAAAAACCTAGTGGGTCATGTGACACATGTCTCCAAATAGCTCCATTCAGACCCATAGTCTTTTATAGAGGACAGCGGGATTTATCAGCAATCAACTCCTTTTAATAACTCATATTGTGTTGCGAACTAATTCTGTGTATTGTAAATCAATGACTGATGTTTGAAATATGAAATATTTTTATTACTGAATTAATCATGGAAGAAATTGATTAGGTAAAACCCTAATTAAAAATATCTGCACTCTGTTCCAAAGATACTCATTGTGTTTACATGTACTGAGGTAACCAGGTTGCACTCAGCTTCGGTAAGCTTTTCCATTATTGGTGTATGGGATTAAAGGAACCTTACTTTAACAATGACAACTTTAAGCACTTTGATAAATGTCTATCCTGATTACCACAGGTAGATTTCTCCTGCCAATGTCTCTGGGAAAGTTGTGCCGTGACAATAGTATGGGTGGATGAAAGCAGAAAATACTTACATGCATTTTTCTATTCGAGATAACTACAGCCAAAGTCAGACTATAAAACAGAAATACAAGTAGCCTCTAAAAGTCCAAATAAGATGGCATTCCCTGACTGCACATTTGTCAACAGCGTTGCAGCTGTTCACAAATAGAGCAGCTCTACCCCAAACCGGAAACCAAAAAATGAGGAATAAGCAAGTCATGCTTCAGACATAAGGTTGAGGGTAAGGGAGAAAGCTGATCATGTATATGCAGATTGAAAGTAACCAGGTGCCTCTACAATGCATGTAAAAACGTTCTCAGATTACTTGTGCTACGTGTTTTCTCTGAGTAACCTGGGTTCTTGAGTATATAAAAATGTACTCAATTTGTTAGAGGTTCGTCATTTTTGTTTTTTAAATGAACAAAAAAAAACACCAATTTATTATAGAGCTGATTAGTTTGAACTGATCATCACAGAGATGTTATATTCCCACACAACCAGTTGTGGCCATTAGCAAGATGTTGTTCACTGCAGTTGACAGTAAAACCAGATCTTTTTGCAATGAGAACAGGTCATAAAATAGAAAGTGAAGAGAAAAATGGAGAGAAAATTAAAATTGCCTGCTAATAATGCACCAGATGAACTGATTCTTTTGACATTGGTGTATTTAAGACATGATATTTACCCAAAGACTTGTAGTTTTGATTGAGTCATTATTATTTTTAATATCAAAAGCACAAAAAAAAATTTCCTGAATTTTAAAAAAATAAAAACAAAAATAATGAGTTTTAATTCTGATGCATTATGGCCAAATTATACAGTAAACTCACAGTGCAAAACATAGATAGTAGTCTATAGAAAACATACAATACAACAGCTAAGACGTAATTATTTATCATGCTCTAAATGAATGACAATCAAACATTATACTTTTTGACTGACCTAGAGTGTCGACCCAAACTACAGCTGTAAGATTGGTTTCCAGGTCAGTCAGTATGCCTTGAAGTTTAGAAGTCACAAATTTGACACTGATGGCTGCCTCAAACTCAGTAATGCTGTTGCTTAGCCTTTAAGATTTGGAGAGGATCAATGACGATTATTGGTTAATGACAAAGAAAGTATTAATTTGGTTAATGATATTGAAAATATGTTTGAAGTGTATGTGTATTTTTAATTACAGTGACATTATTGAAACTACTGCTTTCACCAATTCCTTTTATCTGATGCCAGATAGTGTTGCATGCCAGGTGTTTCTTGGTCAATGAGTCTCCTAAAAATTATATTATATACTAATAATTTGGAATAGCAAATGCATTTTGAAATGTAATGGATTGGGTTTTTTTTTTTTTTTCCATTGAAGCCTTTTTAATTTAATAAAAGGCTCCAATGGAAGTTCAAACATGTTCATACTGACTGTATCTGCAAAATGTAGACTGTCAACATATTTCGTTATTACATTATCTGCTCATGGCAAGTAATGCATGATTAATGTTTATGGTTATTCTTAGACAAGTTAACACCCTAGGAAAGATTGTTGTTTCAGTAAGATGTTTAAAAAATCAAGGCTGGCTTGAAGCACCAGACAGGACAAGGTTACTTGTTTTCAGTTTTTAACCAAAACCAGAAACTTTTCCTAACTTTGACAGTGTTTTCATTTCCTAAGTCTAATGCAGGGTGCGGTACATGAAGTCTTGTCTGGCAAAACTCTGCCGTTCGTCTCCTCTTCTCTACATATTTGAACACATGCATTTATGGCTTTAAAGTAAAATAAACATATATGAGTATATTTGCAAAGTACATGCAAAATCTCAGCAATGTATGTACTGAAAAGTGCATGTAGAGAGTTTCTGTATGTATATGTATGACAGTTTAGATTCTGGCAGATATAAATACTGATATTTTGTCCTAGATTCTTTTTGTCCTCTGGTTTATGTAAATCCAAGAATTGGAGTCATAAAACGCTGGGACACATGGAATAGAACTCATATGGAATGACTTGGTGCCTACTTCTATCTTTGCAAGGCATTTACATGCAACCATGTTGCCTCTAATAATTACATTATTTTTAAATTAAAGAAACAAACAGACAAAAACTAATTCATAACGCCATATCTTTGAAAAGTATACTACCTGTGACCAGATATGTTCAGGTACAAAATGTCAATGTAGTAAAGCTCATGTACATTAGTTTTATTCATAACTACAATTATCTGTCATCTGTAGTTTTCTGTTAAACTGAATTTTAAACCTATTGTTATTTTCTCAGCATATAGTGCATTTCCTATTTAACTAGAGAACACCCTTGCCTGTTTTTTTTAATATACATTTTAACATATGCCTCGTTGTGAATCTAACAGGACACTGTGGTGAATTAGTGTTTTCAGTGTCATTAAATTGTTAAGCACATAAGACACACATAAGCAAAACACAAAATCATACCTGTGTTTTGAGCCTTTGCTGCCAATGTTCAGTACAGCAACATTTAATTAACATTTCTATTTTTTATGGTGTTTGTTAACGCTAACATAGAAATAGCCTTGCAATTAATTACAATTCTGGCAAAATCGCCATCAATGTGTATGATTACAATACTGTGAATGTTACTGTTAAAATTCAAACCAGATATGCAACATTAAAACCATAAACAAACTGGGCAATAGCTTCCATTACTGCAAATTAAAAACTGCATTAATTTCAACAATTTTACTATCCATCAAAAGTAGAAAGTTTTATAAAACAATGTAAGAAATAGATGAATTAAATAACTACTTAAAAAAAATAAAAAAATAACAGCTGTGGATAAAGGTGAAGGTGAACTTAACCGTCACAAGACAAGTTTGCATAATAGAAATACGTAAGTTGAATCTCCAGTGCAACATAACGTTTACTAACAAGTATAAATTACAGTAGAAATGGTAGAATGCGAAACAAAATATATAAATAATAGTTAATACATATCTTACGCTCAAGGAGTAAAGCCCAAAGCCTGGGTGAAGCAATGAAAGCTGCCTTTTACAATTAAAGTGCAACAGTCTCAGTAGGTTGGCTGTCTATTGCAGCAGTCCATAACTAATCGAGGTAAGGTGCTAAAAGACCACAAGTCCTTTTGTACGACAGTTTATATGTAACACCTGGGGAGCTGTTCGTAAGTCTATTCATGTTTCAAATTCTTGGTTTATTTATGAAAGGAACAAAAAGGCAACCTGAAAGAGTATTTGAAAGTAAATTTGCCCCAGTAACAACCTCTCTCTAAATAAGTGATGTTCTGGGAACAGAAAACTGATATTAACAATGATAATTGAGAACTGCGATCTCTAATGTTTAAAACTATTTACATTTGTTTACAGCTACGTCCAACATGGGGGCGGAAAGTGTCAAAGAACATGGGGTGGTAACACTGGGGTGGTGACGGAATAAGAGTGGTAAGGGAAAAGGAGAGGTTGTAGGGGCCATAACACTGCCCCATCCTGTTCGACAGATGATGTGGTTTGCTCCGGATCATGAGCAATTTCTTTACTTCTCCATACTCTTTCCGTGCCATCATTCTGATAAACATTAATCTTCATTTCATCTGTGTATTGAATCTTGATCCAAAATTGATGATGGCTGGATGTTTTCAGGATTTTAACTCTAAGACAGCAGAGGAAATAGTGCAGATAAGTACAGAAGCAAGAAAAAATATAGTGGTGATAAGTAGAGTCCAAACCCATTGTTTGACATATACACATTATACAACAAGACTCAACATGTGTGAACACGGTTCACAACACACAGTGAAGAGAAACAGGAAAATGCACACATCAAAATTGCAGTTTTGAATTCGAACCAGTGACCTTGATGTCAAGGCCAGAGGTCAAGACAGCTTATGGACACTAAACATTAACTGAGCTCTAAATTCAATCAGTAAAGTACTACACCGAAGCCAAAGAGCGCTAAAAACTTGTATTGTACGAGGTCACTTAACATGAATTTTGTAGGATGTGTAAAGGGTAACTTTATGAACGTATCTGCCAAGTTTGGTGACTGTAGGTCTTACAGTTTCTTAGATCTAGACACTTGAAGTGGATAATTACAAAAATTTAAATAAAAGTAACTGCTGTTGAACATTTATTAGCTCCAACTGCAACATGATCCACTAATTTTTCAGTTGCCATTGTTTGAAGTACACAAAGAAAATCAACACAGTGATGCAGAAACCCCACCACGGTCAAAAACCTAGTGGGTCATGTGACACATGTCTCCAAATAGCTCCATTCAGACCCATAGTCTTTTATAGAGGACAGCGGGATTTATCAGCAATCAACTCCTTTTAATAACTCATATTGTGTTGCGAACTAATTCTGTGTATTGTAAATCAATGACTGATGTTTGAAATATGAAATATTTTTATTACTGAATTAATCATGGAAGAAATTGATTAGGGTAAAACCCTAATTAAAAATATCTGCACTCTGTTCCAAAGATACTCATTGTGTTTACATGTACTGAGGTAACCAGGTTGCACTCAGCTTCGGTAAGCTTTTCCATTATTGGTGTATGGGATTAAAGGAACCTTACTTTAACAATGACAACTTTAAGCACTTTGATAAATGTCTATCCTGATTACCACAGGTAGATTTCTCCTGCCAATGTCTCTGGGAAAGTTGTGCCGTGACAATAGTATGGGTGGATGAAAGCAGAAAATACTTACATGCATTTTTCTATTCGAGATAACTACAGCCAAAGTCAGACTATAAAACAGAAATACAAGTAGCCTCTAAAAGTCCAAATAAGATGGCATTCCCTGACTGCACATTTGTCAACAGCGTTGCAGCTGTTCACAAATAGAGCAGCTCTACCCCAAACCGGAAACCAAAAAATGAGGAATAAGCAAGTCATGCTTCAGACATAAGGTTGAGGGTAAGGGAGAAAGCTGATCATGTATATGCAGATTGAAAGTAACCAGGTGCCTCTACAATGCATGTAAAAACGTTCTCAGATTACTTGTGCTACGTGTTTTCTCTGAGTAACCTGGGTTCTTGAGTATATAAAAATGTACTCAATTTGTTAGAGGTTCGTCATTTTTGTTTTTTAAATGAACAAAAAAAAACACCAATTTATTATAGAGCTGATTAGTTTGAACTGATCATCACAGAGATGTTATATTCCCACACAACCAGTTGTGGCCATTAGCAAGATGTTGTTCACTGCAGTTGACAGTAAAACCAGATCTTTTTGCAATGAGAACAGGTCATAAAATAGAAAGTGAAGAAAAATGGAGAGAAAATTAAAATTGCCTGCTAATAATGCACCAGATGAACTGATTCTTTTGACATTGGTGTATTTAAGACATGATATTTACCCAAAGACTTGTAGTTTTGATTGAGTCATTATTATTTTTAATATCAAAAGCACAAAAAAAAATTTCCTGAATTTTAAAAATAAAAACAAAAATAATGAGTTTTAATTCTGATGCATTATGGCCAAATTATACAGTAAACTCACAGTGCAAAACATAGATAGTAGTCTATAGAAAACATACAATACAACAGCTAAGACGTAATTATTTATCATGCTCTAAATGAATGACAATCAAACATTATACTTTTTTACTGACCTAGAGTGTCGACCCAAACTACAGCTGTAAGATTGGTTTCCAGGTCAGTCAGTATGCCTTGAAGTTTAGAAGTCACAAATTTGACACTGATGGCTGCCTCAAACTCAGTAATGCTGTTGCTTAGCCTTTAAGATTTGGAGAGGATCAATGACGATTATTGGTTAATGACAAAGAAAGTATTAATTTGGTTAATGATATTGAAAATATGTTTGAAGTGTATGTGTATTTTTAATTACAGTGACATTATTGAAACTACTGCTTTCACCAATTCCTTTTATCTGATGCCAGATAGTGTTGCATGCCAGGTGTTTCTTGGTCAATGAGTCTCCTAAAAATTATATTATATACTAATAATTTGGAATAGCAAATGCATTTTGAAATGTAATGGATTGGGTTTTTTTTTTTTTCTTCCATTGAAGCCTTTTTAATTTAATAAAAGGCTCCAATGGAAGTTCAAACATGTTCATACTGACTGTATCTGCAAAATGTAGACTGTCAACATATTTCGTTATTACATTATCTGCTCATGGCAAGTAATGCATGATTAATGTTTATGGTTATTCTTAGACAAGTTAACACCCTAGGGAAAGATTGTTGTTTCAGTAAGATGTTTAAAAAATCAAGGCTGGCTTGAAGCACCAGACAGGACAAGGTTACTTGTTTTCAGTTTTTAACCAAAACCAGAAACTTTTCTAACTTTGACAGTGTTTTCATTTCCTAAGTCTAATGCAGGGTGCGGTACATGAAGTCTTGTCTGGCAAAACTCTGCCGTTCGTCTCCTCTTCTCTACATATTTGAACACATGCATTTATGGCTTTAAAGTAAAATAAACATATATGAGTATATTTGCAAAGTACATGCAAAATCTCAGCAATGTATGTACTGAAAAGTGCATGTAGAGAGTTTCTGTATGTATATGTATGACAGTTTAGATTCTGGCAGATATAAATACTGATATTTTGTCCTAGATTCTTTTTGTCCTCTGGTTTATGTAAATCCAAGAATTGGAGTCATAAAACGCTGGGACACATGGAATAGAACTCATATGGAATGACTTGGTGCCTACTTCTATCTTTGCAAGGCATTTACATGCAACCATGTTGCCTCTAATAATTACATTATTTTTAAATTAAAGAAACAAACAGACAAAAACTAATTCATAACGCCATATCTTTGAAAAAGTATACTACCTGTGACCAGATATGTTCAGGTACAAAATGTCAATGTAGTAAAGCTCATGTACATTAGTTTTATTCATAACTACAATTATCTGTCATCTGTAGTTTTCTGTTAAACTGAATTTTTAAAAATAAAAAACAAAAATAATGAGTTTTAATTTGATGCATTATGGCCAAATTATACAGTAAACTCACAATGCAAAACATAGATAGTAGTCTATGAAAACATACAATACAACAGCTAAGACGTAATTATTTATCATGCTCTAATGAATGACAATCAAACATTATATTTTTTACTGACCTAGAGTGTCGACCCAAACTACAGCTGTAGATTGGTTTCAGGTCAGTCAGTATGCCTTGAAGTTTAGAAGTCACAAATTTGACACTGATAGCTGCCTCAAACTCAGTAATGCTGTTGCTTAGCCTTTAGATTTGGAGAGGATCAATGGCGATTATTGGTTAATGACAAAAGTATTAATTTGTTAATGATATTGAAAATATGTTTGAAGTGTATGTATTTTTAATTACAGTGACATTAATGAAACTACTGCTTTCACCAATTCCTTTTATCTGATGCCAGATAATTATTTGCATGCCAGGTGTTTCTTGGTCAATGAGTCTCTAAAATTATATTATATACTAATAATTTGGAATAGCAATGCATTTTGAAATGTAATGGATTGTTTTTTTTTCTTCCATTGAAGCCTTTTTAATTTAATAAAAGGCTCCAATGGAAGTTCAAACATGTTCATACTGACTGTATCTCTGCAAAATGTAGACTGTCAACATATTCGTTATTACATTATCTGCTCATGGCAAGTAATGCATGATTAATATTTATGGTTATTCTTAGACAGTTAACACCCTAGGAAAGATTGTTGTTTTCAGTAAGATGTTTAAAAATCAAGGCTGGCTTGAAGCACCAGACAGGACAAGGTTACTTGTTTTCAGTTTTTAACCAAAACCAGAAACTTTTCTAACTTTGACAGTGTTTTCATTTCCTAAGTCTAATGCAGGGTGCAGTACATGAAGTCTTGTCTGGCAAAACTCTGCCGTTAAATCTCCTCTTCTCTACATATTTGAACATGCATTTATGGCTTTAAAGTAAAATAAACATATGAGTATATTTGCAAAGTACATGCAAAATCTCAGCAATGTATGTACTGAAAAGTGCATGTAGAAGTTTCTGTATGTATATGTATGACAGTTTAGATTCTGGCAGATATAAATACTGATATTTTTGTCCTGAATTCTTTTTGTCCTCTGGTTTATGTAAATCCAAAATTGGAGTCATAAAACGCTGGGACATGGAATAGAACTTTCATATGGAATGACTTGGTGCCTACTTCTATCTTTGCAAGGCATTTACATACAACCATGTTGCCTCTAATAATTACATTATTTTAAATTAAAAACAAACAGACAAAAAAACACCAATTTATTATAGAGGCTGATTAGTTTGAACTGATCATCACAAGAATGTTATATTCCCACAACCAGTTGTGGCCATTAGCAGATGTTGTTCACTGCAGCGACAGTAAAACCAGATCTTTTGCAATGAACAGGTCATAAAATAGAAAGTGAAGAAAAATGGAGAAAATTAAAATTGCCTGCTAATAATGCCAGATGAACTGATTCTTTTGACATTGGTGTATTTAAGACATGATGTTACCCAAAGACTTGTAGTTTTGATTGAGTCATTATTATTTTTAATTACAGTGACATTATTGGAAACTACTGCTTTCGCAATTCCTTTTATCTGATGCCAGATAGTGTTGCATGCCAGGTGTTTCTTGGTCAATAGGTCTCTAAAATTATATTATATATAATAATTTGGAATAACAAATGCATTTTGAAATGTAATGGATTGGTTTTTTTTCTTCCATTGAAGCCTTTTTAATTTAATAAAAGGCTCAATGGAAGTTCAAACATGTTCATACTGACTGTATCTGCAAAATGTAGACTGTCAACATATTTCGTTATTACATTATCTGCTCATGGCAGTAATGCATGATTAATGTTTATGGTTATTCTTGAACAAGTTAACACCTAGGAAAGATTGTTGTTTCAGTAGATGTTTAAAAAATCAAGGCTGGCTTGAAGCACCAGACAGACAAGGTTACTTGTTTTCAGTTTTAACTCCTAAGACAGCAGGAAATAGTGCAGATAAGTACAGAAGCAAGAAAAATATAGTGGTGATAAGTAGGTCAAACCCATTGTTTGACATATACACATTATACAACAAGACTCGCGTAACATTGAACACGGTCTGGCTAAATGTCACAGTTGGTAGAAGAGAAACAGGAAAATGCACACATCAAAATTGCAGTTTTGAATTCGAACCAGTGACCTTGATGTCAAGGCCAGAGGTCAAGACAGCTTATGGACACTAAACATTAACTGAGCTCTAAATTCAATCAGTAAAGTACCACACTGAAGCCAAAGAGCGCTAAAACTTGTATTATATGAGGTCACTAACATGAATTTTGTAGGATGTGTAAGGTAACTTTATGAACGTATCTGCCAAGTTTGGTGACTGTAGGTCTTACAGTTTCTTAGATCTAGACACTTGAAGTGGATAATTACAAAATTTAAATAAAAGTAACTGCTGTTGAACATTTATTAGCTCCAACTGCAACATGATCCACTAATTTTCAGTTGCCATTGTTTGAAGTACACAAAAGAAAATCAACACAGTGATGCAGAAACCCCACCACGGTCAAAAACCTAGTGGGTCATGTGACACATGTCTCCAAATAGCTCCATTCAGACCCATAGTCTTTATAGAGGACAGCGGATTTATCAGCAATCAACTCCTTTTAATAACTCATATTGTGTTGCGAACTAATTCTGTGTATTGTAAATCAATGACTGATGTTTGAAATATGAAATATTTTTATTACTGAATTAATCATGGAAGAAATTGATTAGGGTAAAACCCTAATTAAAAATATCTGCACTCTGTTCCAAAGATACTCATTGTGTTTACATGTACTGAGGTAACCAGGTTGCACTCAGCTTCGGTAAGCTTTTCCATTATTGGTGTATGGGATTAAAGGAACCTTACTTTAACAATGACAACTTTAAGCACTTTGATAAATGTCTATCCTGATTACCACAGGTAGATTTCTCCTGCCAATGTCTCTGGGAAAGTTGTGCCGTGACAATAGTATGGGTGGATGAAAGCAGAAAATACTTACATGCATTGTCTATTCGAGATAACTACAGCCAAAGTCAGACTATAAAACAGAAATACAAGTAGCCTCTAAAAGTCCAAATAAGATGGCATTCCCTGACTGCACATTTGTCAACAGCGTTGCAGCTGTTCACAAATAGAGCAGCTCTACCCCAAACCGGAAACCAAAAAATGAGGAATAAGCAAGTCATGCTTCAGACATAAGGTTGAGGGTAAGGGAGAAAGCTGATCATGTATATGCAGATTGAAAGTAACCAGGTGCCTCTACAATGCATGTAAAAACGTTCTCAGATTACTTGTGCTACGTGTTTTCTCTGAGTAACCTGGGTTCTTGAGTATATAAAAATGTACTCAATTTGTTAGAGGTTCGTCATTTTTGTTTTTTAAATGAACAAAAAAAAACACCAATTTATTATAGAGCTGATTAGTTTGAACTGATCATCACAGAGATGTTATATTCCCACACAACCAGTTGTGGCCATTAGCAAGATGTTGTTCACTGCAGTTGACAGTAAAACCAGATCTTTTTGCAATGAGAACAGGTCATAAAATAGAAAGTGAAGAGAAAAATGGAGAAAATTAAAATTGCCTGCTAATAATGCACCAGATGAAATGATTATTTTGACATTGGTGTATTTAAGACATGATATTTACCAAAAGACTTGTAGTTTTGATTGAGTCATTATTATTTTTAATATCAAAAGAACATAAATTATTTTCCTGAATTTTAAAAATAAAAACAAAAATAATGAGTTTTAATTCTGATGCATTATGGCCAAATTATACAGTAAACTCACAGTGCAAAACATAGATAGTAGTCTATAGAAAACATACAATACAACAGCTAAGACGTAATTATTTATCATGCTCTAAATGAATGACAATCAAACATTATACTTTTTACTGACCTAGAGTGTCGACCCAAACTACAGCTGTAAGATTGGTTTCCAGGTCAGTCAGTATGCCTTGAAGTTTAGAAGTCACAAATTTGACACTGATGGCTGCCTCAAACTCAGTAATGCTGTTGCTTAGCCTTTAAGATTTGGAGAGGATCAATGACGATTATTGGTTAATGACAAAGAAAGTATTAATTTGGTTAATGATATTGAAAATATGTTTGAAGTGTATGTGTATTTTAATTACAGTGACATTATTGAAACTACTGCTTTCACCAATTCCTTTTATCTGATGCCAGATAGTGTTGCATGCCAGGTGTTTCTTGGTCAATGAGTCTCCTAAAAATTATATTATATACTAATAATTTGGAATAGCAAATGCATTTTGAAATGTAATGGATTGGGTTTTTTTTTTTTTCTTCCATTGAAGCCTTTTAATTTAATAAAAGGCTCCAATGGAAGTTCAAACATGTTCATACTGACTGTATCTGCAAAATGTAGACTGTCAACATATTTCGTTATTACATTATCTGCTCATGGCAAGTAATGCATGATTAATGTTTATGGTTATTCTTAGACAAGTTAACACCCTAGGGAAAGATTGTTGTTTCAGTAAGATGTTTAAAAATCAAGGCTGGCTTGAAGCACCAGACAGGACAAGGTTACTTGTTTTCAGTTTTTAACCAAAACCAGAAACTTTTCCTAACTTTGACAGTGTTTTCATTTCCTAAGTCTAATGCAGGGTGCGGTACATGAAGTCTTGTCTGGCAAAACTCTGCCGTTCGTCTCCTCTTCTCTACATATTTGAACACATGCATTTATGGCTTTAAAGTAAAATAAACATATATGAGTATATTTGCAAAGTACATGCAAAATCTCAGCAATGTATGTACTGAAAAGTGCATGTAGAGAGTTTCTGTATGTATATGTATGACAGTTTAGATTCTGGCAGATATAAATACTGATATTTTGTCCTAGATTCTTTATGTCCTCTGGTTTATGTAAATCCAAGAATTGGAGTCATAAAACGCTGGGACACATGGAATAGAACTCATATGGAATGACTTGGTGCCTACTTCTATCTTTGCAAGGCATTTACATGCAACCATGTTGCCTCTAATAATTACATTATTTTTAAATTAAAGAAACAAACAGACAAAAACTAATTCATAACGCCATATCTTTGAAAAGTATACTACCTGTGACCAGATATGTTCAGGTACAAAATGTCAATGTAGTAAAGCTCATGTACATTAGTTTTATTCATAACTACAATTATCTGTCATCTGTAGTTTTCTGTTAAACTGAATTTTAAACCTATTGTTATTTTCTCAGCATATAGTGCATTTCCTATTTAACTAGAGAACACCCTTGCCTGTTTTTTTTAATATACATTTTAACATATGCCTCGTTGTGAATCTAACAGGACACTGTGGTGAATTAGTGTTTTCAGTGTCATTAAATTGTTAAGCACATAAGACACACATAAGCAAAACACAAAATCATACCTGTGTTTTGAGCCTTTGCTGCCAATGTTCAGTACAGCAACATTTAATTAACATTTCTATTTTTTATGGTGTTTGTTAACGCTAACATAGAAATAGCCTTGCAATTAATTACAATTCTGGCAAAATCGCCATCAATGTGTATGATTACAATACTGTGAATGTTACTGTTAAAATTCAAACCAGATATGCAACATTAAAAACCATAAACAAACTGGGCAATAGCTTCCATTACTGCAAATTAAAAACTGCATTAATTTCAACAATTTTACTATCCATCAAAAGTAGAAAGTTTTATAAAACAATGTAAGAAATAGATGAATTAAATAACTACTTAAAAAAAATAAAAAAATAACAGCTGTGGATAAAGGTGAAGGTGAACTTAACCGTCACAAGACAAGTTTGCATAATAGAAATACGTAAGTTGAATCTCCAGTGCAACATAACGTTTACTAACAAGTATAAATTACAGTAGAAATGGTAGAATGCGAAACAAAATATATAAATAATAGTTAATACATATCTTACGCTCAAGGAGTAAAGCCCAAAGCCTGGGTGAAGCAATGAAAGCTGCCTTTTACAATTAAAGTGCAACAGTCTCAGTAGGTTGGCTGTCTATTGCAGCAGTCCATAACTAATCGAGGTAAGGTGCTAAAAGACCACAAGTCCTTTTGTACGACAGTTTATATGTACCACCTGGGGAGCTGTTCGTAAGTCTATTCATGTTTCAAATTCTTGGTTTATTTATGAAAGGAACAAAAAGGCAACCTGAAAGAGTATTTGAAAGTAAATTTGCCCCAGTAACAACCTCTCTCTAAATAAGTGATGTTCTGGGAACAGAAAACTGATATTAACAATGATAATTGAGAACTGCGATCTCTAATGTTTAAAACTATTTACATTTGTTTACAGCTACGTCCAACATGGGGGCGGAAAGTGTCAAAGAACATGGGGTGGTAACACTGGGGTGGTGACGGAATAAGAGTGGTAAGGGAAAAGGAGAGGTTGTAGGGGCCATAACACTGCCCCATCCTGTTCGACAGATGATGTGGTTTGCTCCGGATCATGAGCAATTTCTTTACTTCTCCATACTCTTTCCGTGCCATCATTCTGATAAACATTAATCTTCATTTCATCTGTGTATTGAATCTTGATCCAAAATTGATGATGGCTGGATGTTTTCAGGATTTTAACTCTAAGACAGCAGAGGAAATAGTGCAGATAAGTACAGAAGCAAGAAAAAATATAGTGGTGATAAGTAGAGTCCAAACCCATTGTTTGACATATACACATTATACAACAAGACTCAACATGTGTGAACACGGTTCACAACACACAGTGAAGAGAAACAGGAAAATGCACACATCAAAATTGCAGTTTTGAATTCGAACCAGTGACCTTGATGTCAAGGCCAGAGGTCAAGACAGCTTATGGACACTAAACATTAACTGAGCTCTAAATTCAATCAGTAAAGTACTACACCGAAGCCAAAGAGCGCTAAA
Source organism: Xiphias gladius (assembly GCF_016859285.1). Taxonomy (NCBI): domain Eukaryota; kingdom Metazoa; phylum Chordata; class Actinopteri; order Istiophoriformes; family Xiphiidae; genus Xiphias; species Xiphias gladius. Next base: position 27,922 of record NW_024402201.1, read on the forward strand.
ACTTGTATTGTACGAGGTCACTTAACATGAATTTTGTAGGATGTAAAGGGTAACTTTATGAACGTATCTGCCAAGTTTGGTGACTGTAGGTCTTACAGTTTCTTAGATCTAGACACTTGAAGTGGATAATTACAAAAATTTAAATAAAAGTAACTGCTGTTGAACATTTATTAGCTCCAACTGCAACATGATCCACTAATTTTTCAGTTGCCATTGTTTGAAGTACACAAAGAAAATCAACACAGTGATGCAGAAACCCCACCACGGTCAAAAACCTAGTGGGTCATGTGACACATGTCTCCAAATAGCTCCATTCAGACCCATAGTCTTTTATAGAGGACAGCGGGATTTATCAGCAATCAACTCCTTTTAATAACTCATATTGTGTTGCGAACTAATTCTGTGTATTGTAAATCAATGACTGATGTTTGAAATATGAAATATTTTTATTACTGAATTAATCATGGAAGAAATTGATTAGGTAAAACCCCTAATTAAAAATATCTGCACTCTGTTCCAAAGATACTCATTGTGTTTACATGTACTGAGGTAACCAGGTTGCACTCAGCTTCGGTAAGCTTTTCCATTATTGGTGTATGGGATTAAAGGAACCTTACTTTAACAATGACAACTTTAAGCACTTTGATAAATGTCTATCCTGATTACCACAGGTAGATTTCTCCTGCCAATGTCTCTGGGAAAGTTGTGCCGTGACAATAGTATGGGTGGATGAAAGCAGAAAATACTTACATGCATTTTTCTATTCGAGATAACTACAGCCAAAGTCAGACTATAAAACAGAAATACAAGTAGCCTCTAAAAGTCCAAATAAGATGGCATTCCCTGACTGCACATTTGTCAACAGCGTTGCAGCTGTTCACAAATAGAGCAGCTCTACCCCAAACCGGAAACCAAAAAATGAGGAATAAGCAAGTCATGCTTCAGACATAAGGTTGAGGGTAAGGAGAAAGCTGATCATGTATATGCAGATTGAAAGTAACCAGGTGCCTCTACAATGCATGTAAAACGTTCTCAGATTACTTGTGCTACGTGTTTTCTCTGAGTAACCTGGGTTCTTGAGTATATAAAAATGTACTCAATTTGTTAGAGGTTCGTCATTTTTGTTTTTTAAATGAACAAAAAAAAACACCAATTTATTATAGAGCTGATTAGTTTGAACTGATCATCACAGAGATGTTATATTCCCACACAACCAGTTGTGGCCATTAGCAAGATGTTGTTCACTGCAGTTGACAGTAAAACCAGATCTTTTTGCAATGAGAACAGGTCATAAAATAGAAAGTGAAGAGAAAAATGGAGAAAATTAAAATTGCCTGCTAATAATGCACCAGATGAACTGATTCTTTTGACATTGGTGTATTTAAGACATGATATTTACCCAAAGACTTGTAGTTTTGATTGAGTCATTATTATTTTTAATATCAAAAGCACAAAAAAAAATTTCCTGAATTTTAAAAAATAAAAAACAAAAATAATGAGTTTTAATTCTGATGCATTATGGCCAAATTATACAGTAAACTCACAGTGCAAAACATAGATAGTAGTCTATAGAAAACATACAATACAACAGCTAAGACGTAATTATTTATCATGCTCTAAATGAATGACAATCAAACATTATACTTTTTACTGACCTAGAGTGTCGACCCAAACTACAGCTGTAAGATTGGTTTCCAGGTCAGTCAGTATGCCTTGAAGTTTAGAAGTCACAAATTTGACACTGATGGCTGCCTCAAACTCAGTAATGCTGTTGCTTAGCCTTTAAGATTTGGAGAGGATCAATGACGATTATTGGTTAATGACAAAGAAAGTATTAATTTGGTTAATGATATTGAAAATATGTTTGAAGTGTATGTATTTTTAATTACAGTGACATTATTGAAACTACTGCTTTCACCAATTCCTTTTATCTGATGCCAGATAGTGTTGCATGCCAGGTGTTTCTTGGTCAATGAGTCTCCTAAAAATTATATTATATACTAATAATTTGGAATAGCAAATGCATTTTGAAATGTAATGGATTGTTTTTTTTTTTTTTTCTTCCATTGAAGCCTTTTTAATTTAATAAAAGGCTCCAATGGAAGTTCAAACATGTTCATACTGACTGTATCTGCAAAATGTAGACTGTCAACATATTTCGTTATTACATTATCTGCTCATGGCAAGTAATGCATGATTAATGTTTATGGTTATTCTTAGACAAGTTAACACCCTAGGGAAAGATTGTTGTTTCAGTAAGATGTTTAAAAAATCAAGGCTGGCTTGAAGCACCAGACAGGACAAGGTTACTTGTTTTCAGTTTTTAACCAAAACCAGAAACTTTTCCTAACTTTGACAGTGTTTTCATTTCCTAAGTCTAATGCAGGGTGCGGTACATGAAGTCTTGTCTGGCAAAACTCTGCCGTTCGTCTCCTCTTCTCTACATATTTGAACACATGCATTTATGGCTTTAAAGTAAAATAAACATATATGAGTATATTTGCAAAGTACATGCAAAATCTCAGCAATGTATGTACTGAAAAGTGCATGTAGAGAGTTTCTGTATGTATATGTATGACAGTTTAGATTCTGGCAGATATAAATACTGATATTTTGTCCTAGATTCTTTTGTCCTCTGGTTTATGTAAATCCAAGAATTGGAGTCATAAAACGCTGGGACACATGGAATAGAACTCATATGGAATGACTTGGTGCCTACTTCTATCTTTGCAAGGCATTTACATGCAACCATGTTGCCTCTAATAATTACATTATTTTTAAATTAAAGAAACAAACAGACAAAAACTAATTCATAACGCCATATCTTTGAAAAGTATACTACCTGTGACCAGATATGTTCAGGTACAAAATGTCAATGTAGTAAAGCTCATGTACATTAGTTTTATTCATAACTACAATTATCTGTCATCTGTAGTTTTCTGTTAAACTGAATTTTAAACCTATTGTTATTTTCTCAGCATATAGTGCATTTCCTATTTAACTAGAGAACACCCTTGCCTGTTTTTTTTAATATACATTTTAACATATGCCTCGTTGTGAATCTAACAGGACACTGTGGTGAATTAGTGTTTTCAGTGTCATTAAATTGTTAAGCACATAAGACACACATAAGCAAAACACAAAATCATACCTGTGTTTTGAGCCTTTGCTGCCAATGTTCAGTACAGCAACATTTAATTAACATTTCTATTTTTTATGGTGTTTGTTAACGCTAACATAGAAATAGCCTTGCAATTAATTACAATTCTGGCAAAATCGCCATCAATGTGTATGATTACAATACTGTGAATGTTACTGTTAAAATTCAAACCAGATATGCAACATTAAAAACCATAAACAAACTGGGCAATAGCTTCCATTACTGCAAATTAAAAACTGCATTAATTTCAACAATTTTACTATCCATCAAAAGTAGAAAGTTTTATAAAACAATGTAAGAAATAGATGAATTAAATAACTACTTAAAAAAAATAAAAAAATAACAGCTGTGGATAAAGGTGAAGGTGAACTTAACCGTCACAAGACAAGTTTGCATAATAGAAATACGTAAGTTGAATCTCCAGTGCAACATAACGTTTACTAACAAGTATAAATTACAGTAGAAATGGTAGAATGCGAAACAAAATATATAAATAATAGTTAATACATATCTTACGCTCAAGGAGTAAAGCCCAAAGCCTGGGTGAAGCAATGAAAGCTGCCTTTTACAATTAAAGTGCAACAGTCTCAGTAGGTTGGCTGTCTATTGCAGCAGTCCATAACTAATCGAGGTAAGGTGCTAAAAGACCACAAGTCCTTTTGTACGACAGTTTATATGTAACACCTGGGGAGCTGTTCGTAAGTCTATTCATGTTTCAAATTCTTGGTTTATTTATGAAAGGAACAAAAAGGCAACCTGAAAGAGTATTTGAAAGTAAATTTGCCCCAGTAACAACCTCTCTCTAAATAAGTGATGTTCTGGGAACAGAAAACTGATATTAACAATGATAATTGAGAACTGCGATCTCTAATGTTTAAAACTATTTACATTTGTTTACAGCTACGTCCAACATGGGGGCGGAAAGTGTCAAAGAACATGGGGTGGTAACACTGGGGTGGTGACGGAATAAGAGTGGTAAGGAAAAGGAGAGGTTGTAGGGGCCATAACACTGCCCCATCCTGTTCGACAGATGATGTGGTTTGCTCCGGATCATGAGCAATTTCTTTACTTCTCCATACTCTTTCCGTGCCATCATTCTGATAAACATTAATCTTCATTTCATCTGTGTATTGAATCTTGATCCAAAATTGATGATGGCTGGATGTTTTCAGGATTTTAACTCTAAGACAGCAGAGGAAATAGTGCAGATAAGTACAGAAGCAAGAAAAAATATAGTGGTGATAAGTAGAGTCCAAACCCATTGTTTGACATATACACATTATACAACAAGACTCAACATGTGTGAACACGGTTCACAACACACAGTGAAGAGAAACAGGAAAATGCACACATCAAAATTGCAGTTTTGAATTCGAACCAGTGACCTTGATGTCAAGGCCAGAGGTCAAGACAGCTTATGGACACTAAACATTAACTGAGCTCTAAATTCAATCAGTAAAGTACTACACGAAGCCAAAGAGCGCTAAAACTTGTATTGTACGAGGTCACTTAACATGAATTTTGTAGGATGTGTAAAGGGTAACTTTATGAACGTATCTGCCAAGTTTGGTGACTGTAGGTCTTACAGTTTCTTAGATCTAGACACTTGAAGTGGATAATTACAAAAATTTAAATAAAAGTAACTGCTGTTGAACATTTATTAGCTCCAACTGCAACATGATCCACTAATTTTTCAGTTGCCATTGTTTGAAGTACACAAAGAAAATCAACACAGTGATGCAGAAACCCCACGGTCAAAAACCTAGTGGGTCATGTGACACATGTCTCCAAATAGCTCCATTCAGACCCATAGTCTTTTATAGAGGACAGCGGGATTTATCAGCAATCAACTCCTTTTAATAACTCATATTGTGTTGCGAACTAATTCTGTGTATTGTAAATCAATGACTGATGTTTGAAATATGAAATATTTTTATTACTGAATTAATCATGGAAGAAATTGATTAGGTAAAACCCTAATTAAAAATATCTGCACTCTGTTCCAAAGATACTCATTGTGTTTACATGTACTGAGGTAACCAGGTTGCACTCAGCTTCGGTAAGCTTTTCCATTATTGGTGTATGGGATTAAAGGAACCTTACTTTAACAATGACAACTTTAAGCACTTTGATAAATGTCTATCCTGATTACCACAGGTAGATTTCTCCTGCCAATGTCTCTGGGAAAGTTGTGCGTGACAATAGTATGGGTGGATGAAAGCAGAAAATACTTACATGCATTTTTCTATTCGAGATAACTACAGCCAAAGTCAGACTATAAAACAGAAATACAAGTAGCCTCTAAAAGTCCAAATAAGATGGCATTCCTGACTGCACATTTGTCAACAGCGTTGCAGCTGTTCACAAATAGAGCAGCTCTACCCCAAACCGAAACCAAAAATGAGGAATAAGCAAGTCATGCTTCAGACATAAGGTTGAGGGTAAGGAGAAAGCTGATCATGTATATGCAGATTGAAAGTAACCAGGTGCCTCTACAATGCATGTAAAAACGTTCTCAGATTACTTGTGCTACGTGTTTTCTCTGAGTAACCTGGGTTCTTGAGTATATAAAAATGTACTCAATTTGTTAGAGGTTCGTCATTTTTGTTTTTTAAATGAACAAAAAAAAACACCAATTTATTATAGAGCTGATTAGTTTGAACTGATCATCACAGAGATGTTATATTCCCACACAACCAGTTGTGGCCATTAGCAAGATGTTGTTCACTGCAGTTGACAGTAAAACCAGATCTTTTTGCAATGAGAACAGGTCATAAAATAGAAAGTGAAGAGAAAAATGGAGAGAAAATTAAAATTGCCTGCTAATAATGCACCAGATGAACTGATTCTTTTGACATTGGTGTATTTAAGACATGATATTTACCCAAAGACTTGTAGTTTTGATTGAGTCATTATTATTTTTAATATCAAAAGCACAAAAAAAAATTTCCTGAATTTTAAAAAATAAAAAACAAAAATAATGAGTTTTAATTCTGATGCATTATGGCCAAATTATACAGTAAACTCACAGTGCAAAACATAGATAGTAGTCTATAGAAAACATACAATACAACAGCTAAGACGTAATTATTTATCATGCTCTAAATGAATGACAATCAAACATTATACTTTTTTACTGACCTAGAGTGTCGACCCAAACTACAGCTGTAAGATTGGTTTCCAGGTCAGTCAGTATGCCTTGAAGTTTAGAAGTCACAAATTTGACACTGATGGCTGCCTCAAACTCAGTAATGCTGTTGCTTAGCCTTTAAGATTTGGAGAGGATCAATGACGATTATTGGTTAATGACAAAGAAAGTATTAATTTGGTTAATGATATTGAAAATATGTTTGAAGTGTATGTGTATTTTTAATTACAGTGACATTATTGAAACTACTGCTTTCACCAATTCCTTTTATCTGATGCCAGATAGTGTTGCATGCCAGGTGTTTCTTGGTCAATGAGTCTCCTAAAAATTATATTATATACTAATAATTTGGAATAGCAAATGCATTTTGAAATGTAATGGATTGGGTTTTTTTTTTTTTCTTCCATTGAAGCCTTTTTAATTTAATAAAAGGCTCCAATGGAAGTTCAAACATGTTCATACTGACTGTATCTGCAAAATGTAGACTGTCAACATATTTCGTTATTACATTATCTGCTCATGGCAAGTAATGCATGATTAATGTTTATGGTTATTCTTAGACAAGTTAACACCCTAGGAAAGATTGTTGTTTCAGTAAGATGTTTAAAAAATCAAGGCTGGCTTGAAGCACCAGACAGGACAAGGTTACTTGTTTTCAGTTTTTAACCAAAACCAGAAACTTTTCCTAACTTTGACAGTGTTTTCATTTCCTAAGTCTAATGCAGGGTGCGGTACATGAAGTCTTGTCTGGCAAAACTCTGCCGTTCGTCTCCTCTTCTCTACATATTTGAACACATGCATTTATGGCTTTAAAGTAAAATAAACATATATGAGTATATTTGCAAAGTACATGCAAAATCTCAGCAATGTATGTACTGAAAAGTGCATGTAGAGAGTTTCTGTATGTATATGTATGACAGTTTAGATTCTGGCAGATATAAATACTGATATTTTGTCCTAGATTCTTTTTGTCCTCTGGTTTATGTAAATCCAAGAATTGGAGTCATAAAACGCTGGGACACATGGAATAGAACTCATATGGAATGACTTGGTGCCTACTTCTATCTTTGCAAGGCATTTACATGCAACCATGTTGCCTCTAATAATTACATTATTTTTAAATTAAAGAAACAAACAGACAAAAACTAATTCATAACGCCATATCTTTGAAAAGTATACTACCTGTGACCAGATATGTTCAGGTACAAAATGTCAATGTAGTAAAGCTCATGTACATTAGTTTTATTCATAACTACAATTATCTGTCATCTGTAGTTTTCTGTTAAACTGAATTTTTAAACCTATTGTTATTTTCTCAGCATATAGTGCATTTCCTATTTAACTAGAGAACACCCTTGCCTGTTTTTTTTTAATATACATTTTAACATATGCCTCGTTGTGAATCTAACAGGACACTGTGGTGAATTAGTGTTTTCAGTGTCATTAAATTGTTAAGCACATAAGACACACATAAGCAAAACACAAAATCATACCTGTGTTTTGAGCCTTTGCTGCCAATGTTCAGTACAGCAACATTTAATTAACATTTCTATTTTTTATGGTGTTTGTTAACGCTAACATAGAAATAGCCTTGCAATTAATTACAATTCTGGCAAAATCGCCATCAATGTGTATGATTACAATACTGTGAATGTTACTGTTAAAATTCAAACCAGATATGCAACATTAAAAACCATAAACAAACTGGGCAATAGCTTCCATTACTGCAAATTAAAAACTGCATTAATTTCAACAATTTTACTATCCATCAGCTGTTCGTAAGTCTATTCATGTTTCAAATTCTTGGTTTATTTATGAAAGGAACAAAAAGGCAACCTGAAAGAGTATTTGAAAGTAAATTTGCCCCAGTAACAACCTCTCTCTAAATAAGTGATGTTCTGGGAACAGAAAACTGATATTAACAATGATAATTGAGAACTGCGATCTCTAATGTTTAAAACTATTTACATTTGTTTACAGCTACGTCCAACATGGGGGCGGAAAGTGTCAAAGAACATGGGGTGGTAACACTGGGGTGGTGACGGAATACAGAGTGGTAAGAAAAGGAGAGGTTGTAGGGGCCATAACACTGCCCCATCCTGTTCGACAGATGATGTGGACATCGAGATCGCAATGAGCACTTTACTGCTTACTTCCATTCTCTTTTCCGTGCCCATCATTCTGATAAACATTAATCTTCATTTTCATCTGTGTATTGAATCTTGATCCAAAATTGATGATGGCTGGATGTTTTGAGGATTTTTAACTTCTAAGACAGCAGAGAAATAGTGCCAGATAAGTACCAAGCAGAAAAATATAGTGGTGATAAGTAAGTCAAACCCATTGTTTGACATACATTATACAGCAAGACAAAACATAATGCCGAACTACATTCTGGCCACACGGTGAAGAGAAGCAGGGAAAATACACGCATCAAATTACGAGTTTGAATTCCGAACCAGTGACCTTGATGTAGGGCCAGAGGTCAGAGACATGGCTTATGGACACCTAAACGATATGAGCTCTAAGTCAATCGAAATTAAATGCTTACACCGAGAATAAAAATTTTAAAAACTTCGCTTGATGTACAGGGTCGCCAACATGAATTTTGTAGGATATTATGAGGTAACTTTATGAACGTATCTGCCAAGTTTGGTTGACTGTAGATCCTGATTTCTTAGATCTAGACACTTGAAGTGGATAATTGAAAAATTTAAATAAAAGTAGCTGCTGTTAGACATTTTATTAGCTCCAGTAACAACCTCTCTAAATAAGTGATGTTCTGGGAACAGAAAACTGATATTAACAATGATAATTGAGAACTGCGATCTCTCTAATGTTTAAAACTATTTACATTTGTTTACCCTTCCACGTTTGATCCAACATGGGCGGAATCAAAGAACATAGAATTGAAGGTAACACTGGGGGTGGTAACGGAATAAAATTATAGTAAAGGAAAGGAGAGGTTAACTTGAGACTTAACACTGCCCCATCCTGTTCGACAGATGATGTGGTTTGCTCGGATCATGAGCAATTTCTTTACTTCTCCATACTCTTTCCGTGCCATCATTCTGATAAACATTAATTTTTCTTTATTTCATCTAGTATTGAATCTTGATCTAAAATATATATGGATGTTTTTCAGGATTTACCCCTGCAGGCAGAGGAAATAGTGCAGATAAGTACAGAAGTGGCAAGAAAAGAGTAGTGGTGGGGGATAAGTAGAGTCCAAACCCATTGTTTGACATATACACATTATACAACAAGATACCAACATGTGTGAACACGGTTCACAACACACAGTGAAGAGAAACAGGAAAATGCACACATCAAAAAATTGCAGTTTTGGATTCGAACCAGTGACCTTGATGTCAAGGCCAGAGGTCAAGACAGCTTATGAGACATTACTCAAACATTAACTGAGCTCTAAATTCAACTGCAAAGTATTGTTAACTTCCAATCGGGTTGCAAAGAGCGCTAAAAACTTGTATTGTATTGAGGTCACTTAACATGAATTTCTTGTAGGATGTGTAAAGGGTAACTTTATGAACGTGGATTCTGCCAAGTTTTCCAGTGACTGTAGGTCTTACAGTTTCTAGGATCTAGACACTTGAAGTGGATAATCTACAAAATTTAAAGCCAAAAAGTAACTGCTGTTGAACATTTATTAGCTCTAACTGCAACATGATCCACTAATTTTTTCAGTTGCCATTGTTTAAAGTACAAAGAAAATATCAACACAGTGATGCAGAAACCCCACCACGGCTCAAAAACCTAGTGGGTCATGTGTGACACATGTTCTCCAAATAGCTCCATTCAGACCCATAGTTTTTATAGAGGACAGCGGATTTAACTGTGCAATCAACTCCTTTTAATGAACCTCACATTGTGTTAAGCTAACTAATTCTGTGTATTGTAAAATCAATGACTGATGTTTGAAATATGAAATATTTTTATTACTGAATTAATTGGCATGGAAGAAATTGATTTAGGTAAAACCCCAATTAAAAATATCTGCACTCTGTTCCAAAGATACTCATTGTAGTTTACATGTACTGAGGTAACTAGGTTGCACTCAGCTGCACGGTAAGCTTTTCACATTATTGGTGTATGATTAAAGGAACCTTACTTTAACAATGACAACTTTAAGCACTTTGATAAATGTCTATCCTGATTACCACAGGTAGATTTCTCCTGCCAATGTTCCTGGGGGAAAGTTGTGCCGTGACAATAGTATGGGTGGATGAAAGCAGAAAATACTTACATGCATTTTTCTATTCGAGATAACTACAGCCAAAGTCAGACTATAAAAACAGAAATACAAGTAGCTCTCTAAAAGTCCAAATAAGATGCAGCATTCCCTGATCAGCACATTTGTCAACAGCGTTGCAGTTGTTCATTCACAATAGAGCAGCTCTACCCCAAAACCGAAAAACCAAAAAATGAGGAATAAGCAAGTCATGCTTCAGACATAAGGTTAGAGGGTGGGTAAGGGAGAAAGCTGATCATGTATATGCAGATTGAAAAGTAACCAGGTGCCTTCTACAATGCATGTAAAAACGCTTCCTCAGATTACTTGTGCTACGTGGTTTTCTCTGAGTAACCTGGGTTCTTGAGTAGGCATAAAAATGTACTCAATTTGTTAGGAGGTTCGTCATTTTTGTTTCTTTTAAATGAACAAAAACACACCACATTTATTATAGAGCTGATTAGTTTG
>NW_024402202.1:0-6323 GCF_016859285.1 Xiphias gladius
TCGCTTTAATTCAGACCAATGATGGCCAAAAAGGGTTCAGAGAGTCCTAATGCATATATGTGGCACCGTGATCTGCCCATGATCACTTAGGACACTTAAACCTTGATCATGCCGGTTTTACATTATCCTGACAGCCGTCTAGTACCATTAAGCTGTAATGACAGCCATAGGCTAGACTTCTTGGCAAGCCGGAGTTCTCCCCTGCTATCTGAAAAATCTGATTTATGGGTCAAACACCTCATGCAACCATACAGATTACACAAACATTATTGATGCAGATCGAGATTGTCACACACAGCAACCTCTGTTAACTCTCTTTGGATGTTAGTCACGGCGCCATCTTCCTGTATATATTGTGCAATTGTCCATACCATACGACCCAGTGGGACAATGGAAATAATACTCCCCTCTCGCCACTCTCTCTTGGAACGTAGATGAGGGGCTGGTATATTATAATTACTGGAGTGCCGGGCCTGTGGGTCAGAGATGTCATAAGGATTGGACAATCACACTTAATGATAACAATGGAAGTAACCTTGGTAGTCACAGTTCTTAGCGGTTATTGAGCTTCAGTGCAGGCAGGCCAATCCGCCTCCTCCCCTCTCGCCCGAGGTGCTAGGTTCGGCCGCGTTCAGCTAACCTCTGCCAGTTCCTGGCTCCTGGTCTCATAGCTCCTCCCCTCTAGACCTCCAGGATCGTTGCAGTGGCTGGCGTGTATCAAGGTGCTCTCCGTCTACTTTCACCGCTGTCTGTGACCAGGAGGAGGACTTGGAAAAGGCCGATGTGGGCAGCCTCTGCTTCCAGTGTTTTGCGTCTGTGGTCATGTGGGCACCCCGCCCAGTCTCCCGGCCAAATGGTGCTGGGCTGCTGCAGCACTGAGAGGAGCACAGCTTTCACCTGTGCATGTAAAGACAAGCTGCTGACAAATTAGCACAGTATCTTATCATGCTATCCTCACATAATTGCGGTGGTCAGGCGGGTTTCCTGGGCCCCACCCTGTGGAGGGCTTCAGCTTCCTATTTCAAAGGGGAGAACCATGTTTATCTATGGCGCATCGCATGTGGAAAAACACCAATGGAGTGCTTTAACCCGCGACAGTCCTGTTTCTTCGCAGCATTTAGCAGTTTTAGCCTTTCTGGTACCATTCTCCCACGTTAGAGCTGCACCTGCTTTGTTTCATGGGTAGTAGAGGCAGTGATATTTAATATCCGTCCTAGATACTGTGAAATTTCATCGAGGGCTCGATTAGCAAACCCAGGTCGTTGTCACTGCTTATAGTCGTGGTATCCCAGCGTGGCAAAATGTCAGCTAAGAGGGTCTTTTTGATTTCCAGCATCTGTTTGGAAGTAGGAAAGACTTCATACATTTGCTGAACATGCACACTATCACTAAGCAGTATCTCTTCCCTCTGATGGAGTTAATTCAATAAAATCCATCATCAGATGTTCAAGGGGCCTGTCTGGGTGGGTGCCTTAATTACCGGCACCTTTAATGGCACCTGAAGCATTATTTGCTGCACAAATAACACATCTTTGGCAAAAATCAATTTCACGAATAATGAAAACCTTTTGTATACCAATTAGCATTTATAGCAGCTTGCCTTTCGTTCTTCCCACATGATCTTTTTCCCATGACTAAAGTTTAGCATATGTATGAAGGGCCCATTAACAGCATGGCTTACTGTCAGGACCAGTCCAAACTCATCCTTGAACACAGCACCGAAGCGTGCCCACAAGGCAGCTCTCCTGTGCACCATTGCAAGGGATGAAATGGGAAGGTCGGCATATGACTGAAGATGCGACCGGTGCAGATAACAGATGAGAAGAGGGGAAAAGAAGGTTCAGATGCGACTGCTGACTTTGCTGCGCGTCTGCTGCTCGTTACTGGAAATAGGATCAGCGGATGTAGTGTGAGCGTACATTTCATAACAGAGACGCTGCTTTGGGTAGAGATAGCATCTAAGAGGGGCTGAGACAAGTGTGTGGTGTGCAATAGGCTTCCCGCTGATGTTAGAAATGCCCTCTGCGTTTCCACAGGGTACCAAATCATCTACTACCCCGAAAGCATAGCGTCAATCTTTATATATGTTATCGGTCTTGTCCTGTACAGCTGCTCTACATATGCGCCTCGTGGAAGCGACCAGTTCTGCTGCTGGGCTGAAAAAAGTGTGAGAGGAAGTCTTCCGGCTGATAAGTGTTTCATGTGATGTGACTCTTTGCCAAATCCAGCGTGATCCGCACTATATCCAGGTGGTATTAGGCGGATCCGTTAACAAAGAGCTCATGTCTGCGTTAGGGAGGGCAGTGTCTGTTAAATCTGGTCTTGGGGTACATATTTGCTGCTACGTCCACACACAGTTTCTGCGGATCACACCGTCGTCTCTTCGGTGGGAAGGAAGCGTTGCTGGGTTCAAGACATTGGCATTTGACACGATGTTAGGTAGTTCAAATATTCTTGCAAATATCTAGGCCATCTCTCTTGAATAAGTGAGATATTTTTCTGTGCATGTAATATGTGCGCGCGACAACATCTTGGGACCATCAGTATTACATCAGAATATCCGACCAATACCCCGTAAAGCTGATGCTGCTTTCTCTGCCTGCTGCAACTGCACACAAACAATGAGAGAGACCTGCAGCGCTGGAGTCAAGTTTGAGGAAAAATAGGTGACGAAGCCTGAGTTTTTCCTCCATGAGCCTGACTTTGGGATTGAGTCATAAACCACCTTTCTGTTCCTGACTGGGTGACAGGTCTGGTCTTGGCAGGCCCAAGGTGGGGAGCCTGAGTTAGAAGTCTTCAAGTAAATCAAATGCTCTGTCTTGCGTCAGAGTCCAAGTCAGTTTGTCACGCGTGCAGTGTCTTTCCATGGACCATGGAAGAGAGAGGTGCCTCCCCTTTCTGCATAATTGAGGATACACTGCTACAATAGAAATAATTTAGGCTCCATCATTTCTTTTGTTACTTACTAGGTTTGGTGAATTCTGAATATCAATGTTCACGTTTGAGAGAAGACCCACTAGCACCCTCCATGATCACATGTCCCCAAATGGAGGTCACCTTTATTAAGCAAACTGAAGCTTCCATCTAGAGGCTATTGTATGTCCATTCTCTGCCAGATGTTTGAGTAACTTTTCTAATACTCTCATTTACAGGCCTCCTCTGAAGAAATTTCTAAATTAGCAAATCATCTACATAAGACACAAGGGCTGAGCCCGAGGAGAATGTAAACTCTGCAGATTTTCAGTAAGGCTCGATGAAACACGGCGGGACTTTCGTGAAAAACCATTGGGCACAGGATCCAAGCATACCCCCCTCCCAGTGGTGAAGGAAGCAGAGCCAAAACTGGCTATCTGGAGTGGACTGGCAAAGAGAAAAATCGTTAGCCCCCAGATCAAGAACAGAAAATGTGTGCTCCTCTTGGAATTAATGATAATATGGTATGTGGGTTGGATACCTGAGGGTGCCCTCTGGTAAGACTGCAGCATTCTGACCTTTAAATCTTGGACAAATCTCCTCGGAAATTCTCGGCCCTCCCCACCGGACCTTTTTGCCTGGAAAAATAAGATACGAGCAGGGGGAGTTGCAAGGAGTTATTACAACTGATTTCAACAATGGCTCAAACACTGGTGTTGCTTCTGCATCAATAGCTTCTAACTTTTTCAAGGGATACTGTTTCAAACATGGTCTATATTCCAGACTTGATTGCACCACCAAAGGCTCCTGCTCCCTAATGAGCCCCACATCGTATTTGCCGAAGCCCACAAAGAAGCGGGAACCTCAAGACAACTCGGAATATCATCAGCTTCTGCTAGCATGAATTGATCAACACACTTCTCTTGTTTCAAGAGCACTACCGACCTTTGAACCGACACTGTGTCTGAGTTTTGATGAATACTCCACTCATGGCGCTATATTCCATTGTGGGGTACCCGCAGCTTGACACAAAGTCTGATAGGCCTGAACAGCCGCAGCAGGTTCTCTAATCCCCTGCATTTCAATCCGCTGGTTTATGCAATGAGGAAATGTGAGGTGGAAACCCCAAAACACTTCCTCTTGGCGAGGGAATGCAGGCTGTGGCAGCTTCTGCTCTGTCAGCCTCCATGCTTGAAACAAGTTTCTCTGTTTCTTTCTGCTTTCGACATTCAAAACCTTTCATATTCTGTGTCTGGCCCTACTTTGACATGTGGCGTGCAATGTGGTGACAGCTGCATCTCTTATCAGCACTGTGGGGCAATTATTGTTTCGTACAAACATAAGGTGAGGTCATTGACTGCAGCACTTCTAACTTCCATTCATAAACATACAGGTCTACTGCTAGGATCACACTTAATCATTTTGATATCAGGGGCTGGGTCTGTTTTAACACCTCAATACAATCTGGGGTAGAGTATAACCCCTGGCGCAAACCTACCACATCAAGTCTCTTCCCATCAAATTTATGGGGGCAGTTTGTGACACTAAGATGTTTTGCCATCTGATCATCTAATTCACACTGTAGGGAACTAGACATTTCTCAGAAATTGGGAACACCACTACGATCCTATTGTTAATATGTTTTCCCACTTTTCCCTAGGTTTGTAAGGTAAGGCATCTGCTCGCAAAAAGCAGTTTGTAGCTCCTGAATCTACTAAACTTTACAGGATAATTAGATATCATAAAATTAATGACTCCTAAATTTCTTATTAGCTTTTATCAATGGAATACATGGCAAATTTGAGAATAAATTGTTCCTATAGTATTTTAGCTTCTAATTGTGTGGATGTGGGTGTAGAATTGCTATTTACTTGCGGTTCTGGAGAAAGATGATGCTCTGGCTCCAGTCCGCTCCGCCAGAATCCCCTCCTCCTTTCACTTGGACCCGTGAGGTGGGTCCCTAACATCTTCTTGGGGCATTCCGCCTCCCAGTGCCCTCGGCCCCCCAATAATGGCATGCATCTGGATCTCCCCTTGGTCTGCCTCTTCCCGGCGCCCTCCTCCCCTCTCCATACACCTCCCGATCGATGCTGAGATGAATTATAAATGGGTGGTCTGCAATCGTGAACATGGCTAGTTGTCGTCTTCCAACATCTTTTGCCTGCTGCTTTTTTTTTTCTTGTGGTCATCACGTCTCTGGAGCTGTTCCTCAGGCGTGTTCTGCATGTTGCAGAATAGTTGCAAGTGAACAGGTTTTCGAGGTTACATAAGTCTTCTCACTGTTTGCAGTAACTCTGGCCTCATTCTGCTCAGTGTTCTTTCAGGTGAACTTAAGCTGGGTCAAGCGGTTCAACACCCACTGTCTTTGGTCTCTTGAGGCCACTGTGGACATCAAAGGCCCGGCGTCAGTCGTGCTAAAAACGCACTGCAGGTTTCTTGTGGCCCCGAGTCATGGGTGATGGCAGATAAGTTCAGTCTCAAAGGAAATTTCCTTTTGACAAGCGTCCGTGAGTCTCGCTGGCCGTTGGCATGTGACTATTGTCATCACTATCAAAGTCTGGATTTTCCAGACGGCAAGACACTATTGCGGCTGTGAATACATTTGGATCTTGTGGAAATCACTTGAAGGGGTTTTTGTTCATCGGCAAATGCATAACTCGGGGCGTAGTTGGTCTGTATTCTTGGATGAACTGCTCCAGGTCCCAGATTCCCCGTCTGGTAGGGTTGTCTTTGGGGCTGCAGATATGTGTCCAGTGCTTCCAGCCACGCCGGCTTCTGACCAAGGTCTGAACACAAACATAGGACCTCTTGCACCAACAACTTGACCATGGGCATGATTGGAAGTGGAGGGTCGAGGGCAGGGATCACTCCCGTCGGTCTCTGTATATCTTTGTTGGGCTTGGCGAATTCGTGGTATATACACATTGTTGGTTTTCTTATGGAGGAGGTGCGGTGGAGCAGAGTCCAGATCCAGGCCCATGTCAGTTCCTCAGAACCTCGGTGAGAGAAGGATACAGATTGTTCATGGTGATTGGTTCAAAAAATTTTCAGTCTTTTGTGTCATTCGTTTTTAGTTCTCTGCCTTCCTTTTCTTTGCCTCATCTCTCCCATCTCAGCTTTCCAATCTGCCTTAAATATATCATTGTTTTCTTACCTTTGGACAGAGCAAAATGCTGAGCTGCACTCATAAATTCAGCCTTCATAGCTATTGCTTTCAGATGCCGTGAATTCTCGCTTAACTTTGCCCTTGAAGGAACCCCAGATTCCCCGATCCATTTCTGGTTTGGTTCAAACTCCCAGGATAAGCGAAAAGGCACTCTTTGTAGCTCGTCTGTCTCTTCCGTGCTTTGCCGCTGCCCATCTCTAGTTACCGTCTATCTGTATGACCAAAAGTGTGCGTTAGTGATCAA
>NW_024402203.1:0-6284 GCF_016859285.1 Xiphias gladius
AAGGTAAGTCCATGCTGAAAATGAGCATCAGTAATAAATGTTTCCTGCTTTGTCTTTATATTACTTGTTAATACTTCAGTAGATGTTACTACTATAACTTATTATTCTCTCATTGGATTTCGTGCACTTCTTAACAGAGTTATAGAGCTGCCTGGCATGTTGCTGGTATCACAGAGTCAACCAACATTCTTTTTTTTATTCTTGTTGCGGCAGGTGGAGCTGTGAAGGATGGAGCACTTCCCCCCATCTGCTGCATCCAGCAGAGGCAGCTGTTCTCCCCCAGGCTTCAGGATTATATGCTGTGCATCAACGTCCCCACAAGGAGTGACAACGTGGAAGACTGAGACTCAACATCCAGGAGTTCCTTGACGACAGAGAAGACGTTTGCTCCGGACCAGATGAGAAGGATGGATGAGCACAGGACAAACTGGAAAGCGGTGGTCGCCTGTTTTTCACTAGGCTAAGTGAGTAATCCCCTCACTAAGACTACAGAAGTACCACTAGTGACATAAAGGGATGATAAGTGATGTTAACATTACACACTGTAAGTGGATTAGATTTATTATGGGAACTTTCTTGAATATTATTGCGTTGTTTACAATGTAATTCCATTATTACAGGCCACATTCAACAAAATAGCTACCTACAAAGCAGAGGTTGAATCACAGTGTCCAAAACAATTGGTTACTTGTTTGACTACTTGACAGGGCAGGATTCGTTCTGTGTCTTCAGCACTCTTGGAGCAGCTGAGAGTGGACGTCCCAGCACAAGAGCAGAGTCCTGAACCACTCTCAGCAGCCTTTATCCTTCCAGGCACCAAATACGGTCTGAAGACCCCCTCCAGCCCCAACAACACCCTCTTCAGTTACCAGTCGAGAGGATGAGGCGTCGAGCGGACCTGCACAGAGGAGGTTGTCACCATGTGCTTCTTCTGTGCTGGTGGGTTTGGGAAGCTCCTCACACACACAAATGCACAAGAAGCTTTCACCACCTCTTGGCTCTGAAATCAAGACAATCAAGAAAGAGACAGACAGTTCTAACTGATTGAGAAAACAATGAATTCTAAAAGATTAAAAGCATTTAGCTTTGTTACATTCAATACAACATGTTACTGCAGATGTATTTACACTTGTTATTTCCTGATTACTACAATATTATTGTCTTATGCACATTAAGTATTATATATAAGACAGTCTTGTAATAATTCTTAAAATTATAAACAAAATTGTAATCTTTCATGTATAATTCAGAAATCTGTAAGTTTTGACATGTTACATCCTTGTGAAATAAATACTGTAAAAGTTATTATTTAATTTGTTTTGATTTTCATTTCTCTAGAAGGCATTACTGTTACAAGTGTAACTTTGTACTGTTGGATTTTGGATTCATTGGTAATTTTGTAATATTACATAATATTACATGTTTTTATGAAAAAATGCTGTAAAAATGAAGTCCTACACATATTGTTAAGTTGTTAATATGCCCTATTTTATCCACTTTTTTACCTACACTCCCTTTTTTGAATGGTTTGATGATGAATTCAATAAAAATAATCACACCTGAAATGATAGTGTGTTCTGTGAGATCACCTACCCTCAGTGACATTGGGTTAACATAAAGCGTCTCAAATACTGAATAAGTTTCATGTGCGACAATATTTGTGGACTGTTTCAATAATCAGGCCAAGGAAGTTTTTCATCTACTGTTTCTAATGATGGTTTGTAACTGAAATACGTACACATCTTCTACTGGTGTTTTGCTCTTCTCCCCATAAGCCAACTGGCAAACATTTGATGGCATGTTTGAACTCTGCACCACTTGCACACTGTAAAAACACAACCTTCAGCACATTCAGGCAAATGAGAACAAAAACAGACAAGAAAAGGCAGATGAGGACCAGAATAATCTAAACCACACCATAACAACTAAAACACTGTGCGATTCATTACAGGGGAGAACATAATTACAGTCAACAACATGTCATGATTACATGTCTATTTAATCTTCCAAACAGTTGGCACTCGGTATTCAATAAATCTTTTCTATTATAAAAACACTGAAAAAATATGTTCCAATGTGAAAACTGCATGCTCAACTGTCACTGTTGCTGGTAAATAGCAAAGTTAGTTTCCTTGTTGTGTTATATTTCCATTGTTGCATGTTTTTACAATAGACTGTTTAATTAGTCTCAAAAACATACCCAAAACCTGTCTGACTGGATGTCAAACTGCACAGGCCCCATGTTAGCAGGTCTATACTATACTGCAGCATTTATTTATCATTACACAATACTAAAGAATCCTGCACATATAGGTTCAACTTGATAAAACAAAATTGTTAGTTCAGTCTCAATTTGAACTACTGATAGGCTGTGAGTGGTCAATCATTATGAACACATCAGGCCCAGAAGGAGACTGTAATTTATGACTGATTCATAGATTCATCACTTGGATTACAGTGTCAGTAATCGTTCACAGGACCAAAAGCATGCTGGATTAAAGACTAAAGAGCTCGTAGCGAAGGTAGAAATTCATTTTATTTTACTAAATTTTATTTTATTTTTTGTGAAGGGATATAGTGTTGCAATGAATCCAGAAGACTGCAGTCTAAGGTATATCAGAAGATGGCAGTAATTCACCGATGAGGATATCTGCTGCTGTGAACGCTAAACGAAGAAGAAACAGCAACAGCAGCAATAGCAGTAGAAGGCGAAGGAGAAGAAGAATGACGAAAATGCTAAACGGAAAATAGAGGCGACAGGTACTGTTTGGTGAACGTTAAATTAACGCTACCTCGAAATATTGCCATTTAACATAGCTGAATCACATTCGCTAAACTATGACAGAGCCTCAGTCAGCGCTGTTACTCAGGAGACAGCTTGCAGGTAATTAAACCTTGGTGTTAACTGATGCTGGCTGCCGACCTAAAGATGAACCCTGCCGTTAGCCGTGATTCAAACGATGGTGCTGGCGCAAACTGTTTTCTTGAACCTTCCACACTAACGTTAAGGTCCATGACAAATAAACTGCGTGGGGATTACAGCATAGGATGTCGACAATTCCTCTCTTGACAAATAAACGCAGTCAGTGTGTTGGGAGACCAACTCACTTAGGCGTGTGTTTCGACTTTGCACACTGATTTCAGTTGAAAGCCGCTGTCAGAAGTCCCAACGACTTTCTAGTATCGTGCTTGCTAAAAGCAGTTAACCTAACGTTAGCCTCTAGCTGGCTCGACTGACTCGATGTGTTTACATATATTTTTACCGACACAAGTGCTGTTGCATTTTTACGCAGTGGTGTAGTTATACAAATGACGCGATGGCAGTCAATATTTTTGTGCGTAAATCCAACTACTGATTCACTAGTTGACCAATTTTCCCATGCTAACACATTGAGTTGTTAACATATTTAGCCAACTCGCTACATCTGTAGGCTAACGTTAGCTGCTGTCACTGTGGTCAGCTTCAACACGCCAAGCTAACAAGCTAATGTTAGTCTCGCATTGAAAGCTCTTTTCGCTATATTTTGTAGAGTCATCTGCAGAATTAAATTTAGCTACTCTAATATTACCCACTTTCCGAGCACCTGATTCGAACCAGACATCGTATAGAGTTGGATTTATAGCAATAAGTACATTTCGGGTTTTGGTTGGGACATAAATCATATGAGGCTCATCCATATGTTATGCCTCCGTAATGATGATGGCTAATTCTCTTGGACCTGAATATTTTTAGATTGGAATTTAATTGGAATGAGGTAACTAACCTATTATGCCTAATGAAATTAGCAGTACTTTTTCATTGACAAACGCATTTTCTTTATTTATACACATACACTTACTAGCATCTAAAAGTCTAAAATTGAGTGACATTGAAACTCACATAAGTCTTTACAATGCTTGACAGTGTGGTGGTTTGTAAGACATTAAATAATTACCTAAAAGTGTAAACCTTCATGTAACACAGAGGCAGCTACTTTGAAACATGGCTGTAAATATGAATGTACAGAAATGGGCTGAAAAGCGAATATCGGATTAACTTGCCAACTTCAACTGAAAGAATAATACATATCTTGAAAGCAGTCTGAGAAGCTGCGTACTGTACACTTCTCTTCCAGGGCTGGAAATCAAACAAAATTATAGAAAAAAGATTTAGAATCTGTTAAGCTAGATCAGCATCCAAAAAGCCTACCGAGGAGGAATAGGACAGAGTTCTATCTAGATAGAAATTCCTAAAATCCATTAAGCATTGTATTCCGTTACCAAAATTTCTAACCAAGTCAAGACTGATAAAAACTGAGTTTGGGTCATACAAATTGTTGTTGATATATGCTACAACCATTAGTGAAATCCCTCCATATCCTTTTTAAAAGATTTTGTTTGGGTTGATATCAATGCATATTACCTACATTTGAATTTTACTTTTAATACTACGTTCAGAAATTATAGTCTTATAGCCAGAAATTCTGGCAAGGTCTATAATAATTTTCAAGCAAAATGACAGGGAATGTCAGAAAATGCATTAGCAGGGGATCATCCTAATACCAGTCAGAGCCAGTATTTAGGACAGTTACACACACTTTTTTTTGTTCTTCAGGCTCTGAGCTTCGGCACATTCAATTTAGAAACAAAAAAATGGATGCTTCATTAAGAAACTGTGTGGGAGAATATAGCCTCTCTACGCACACCAAATGGTACCCAAATTTTAGGGGTTTTCAATGGTTGGACACTTAGCCTAGCTTTTTTGCGATAAACCGTGGGCAGCACATATTCGTTTCAATGTTAGTTCATGCACAAAAAGATCTGCATGGCTCAGAGTTGACTGAGAGTTGCCAAATAATATTGGCGGAGTTGTCTGTCGATGTGAGGGGTGAATGAGGGGACCCATGCAGGTGGTGAGACCCGCAAAAACAGTCAAGTAGAAAGGCACTCAATAGGTGCATATCTCCAACGAGGCCAAATATGTGGCGAAAATGTTGGCAAATGCCCTATCTCACACTGTTAAGGATAGTGTTTAAAAAATTTCTTTGATCATGCCCATTTAACCTGATCCGCTTCAAACTTCTATGGGGTTCTTTTGACCCAGCCCATCACCATCCCTCTCCCCAAGTTTGGTGCAAATTGGTTTCAAGTACTTTTTTGTGTAATCCCTGCTAAATATCAAACAAACAAAACAACAAATAGACTTGCAGAGATTTTATTACCTCCTTGGCGGAGGTAAAAAGATTTGTCAGAAAAGAATATCTAAAGATTATTGAGTTTGCAAAATCCATTACGTTACACCCTAAAAAGTGCAGGTAAAGCAAGAAACTAGAAAATAATAACAGCGAGCTGTGGTAGACCGAGGGGCTGAAGTCTTGTGGATAATGGCCAAAATAATTTGCATGAAAAATCTACTATGTACTTGACTGCACAGCAAGAATGTAAGTAATGATCTCAAAATTTATGAGAAGACATGTTTTCCTTGTCAAAAATGAGGAGAAGATTTGCAGCCCACTTATAACCTCAGGAGGGATTCACCTAGATGCAAACTTCCACCATTGTTAAAACTTCCAAAAAACAAGAAAGGCCAAACTGCAGATCACAAAAACACACAAAAAAAACCTGTAAGTTCTGTAGCAAAAGGATTCTATGGGCTGATGGTAAAAATCAGCCTCTATCAAAATGATGGAAAAGAGAAAAGTGTGGAGACATAAAAAAAACGGCTTTAGATGACCAGCTTACCCTCATCTGTCCAAGAAAAAGCGTGGCGAGTGAATCCTGTAATGACTTGGGCATGTGGCTCCAATGGAGACCTTATCACCCTGGCCTTTTGAAACAGATTTCACTGCTGATAGAAGCAAAAGGATGAAAAGCAGAGGGTACAGAGGAAGGGCAACCTATGTACTGGAATTGGTCCAAATAAAATGCATCAAAACTCATCCGGAAAAGCATTTCAAGCATTCAGCAGGGACAACAATCCTAAACATAATATGCTAAAGCAACCACAGAGCTTTTCAGGGGTAGAAGAAATTGAAAATGCTGGAAGCTGGTGAATGTCGTGCACCTGATCTTGAGTCTGACAGGTGCGACTGTGGGTTCACTTCACTGAAAAGGCAGGGAGCTAAAGGCAGGAAGACCCCACAGAGCTGAAAGAGCTGGAGGCTGCCTTGCTGATGAACCCCCACAGGAAGCATCACCCAGGGAGGATACAAAGTCACTTTGATGTCTATGGGTTCAGGCAGGCAGTCATTGACTGCAAAAGTTTACTCACAAAATATTAAATATGATTTAACCATTTTTATTTG
>NW_024402204.1:0-6267 GCF_016859285.1 Xiphias gladius
CTTAATTCTTGCCAGATCGTTTTAGAAAACTTTCTGCTTTAAGAAAACTCCCAAAGAAGGCTAAGTATGTGCTTTGAATTGAGTTGCACAAAGCATTTTTAGTACATGTTTGATTTGATGTTCGTCATGACGAGAGGGGTGAACATAATATAGTCTAAACTTGTTTCTTTTGGAACACCTATATACATATGTATATAAGATATGTTATTGACCCTCAGCTCATCTAACTTTAAGATTTTGGAAGCTAAATTACGTGACTGATGATGGCAAACATGCTTTCATTGATTCAATGTAGGCAGTGGATCATTTAGCAGATGTTGACTTTTGGAGGCCTTTTAGCGGCATTGGTTCAAATATTCATTGGAACTGCTGAACACCAATTGGACATAAGGAAATCGTTTTGAAAAACTTTCTACTTTCAGACAGACTTGACCAACAAAAAAATAATGTGCTGGTGAGTTTATAAACGCGTTTGAAAAATAGTACATGTTGGATTTGATGTTCATTACATGAAAATTGTTTATAATATAAGTCAAACAACATTTCTTTTCAGGACCACCTATATATATATATGTATATGAATAATGTTGTCGACCTCAAACTCATCTAACTTTACCTTAAGATTTTGGAAACTAAGAGAGTTACCTGACGATGATGATGGCAAACATGCTTTCACATTTGAGATTTAATTATGAGCAGACTTTCCCAAAAATCACACAGCAGATGTTGATTTTTTAGGCAGCTGTGGTTTCCGAAAAAACCATTACAGCTCAAATATTCATTTGAGCTGCTAGGCTCTTAATTCTTGCCAGATTAGGTCGTTTTAGAAAAACTTTTCTACTTTAAGAAAGTGGACTCTGACAAAAAAGCTAAAGGCCGTACTGCTTTGAATTGAATTTACATAAACACTTTTTAGCGCAATACATGTTTGGATTGATGTTCAATTACGCATAGAGAGGAATTTGAACATAATATAGTCCTAAACAGCTTGTTTTCTTTTGGAACATATATGTATATATAAGATATGTTGTCGACCCACAAAACTCATCCTTCTTAACTACTTTAAGATTTTTGAAGCTACCTAGAAAGTGCATGACTGATGATGCTTAAACATATTTGCTTTCATTTTGATTTAAGTCTTAAGGCGGAGCCAGAATCACAACAGATATTGATTTTTAGGCGTCTATTAGCGAAAACTTCATTTGACTCAAATATTCATTGTTCTTTGAGCTGCTAGGCTCTGAATTCTTGCCAGGGTGGTTTTGAAACATTACCGCTTTAAGAAGAGCTCCCAAAAAACTAAGTATGTGCTTTACGAATTGAGGATTTTTTGCATAAACATTTTTTGAGTTTAAACGCAATTACATATTTAGATTTGATATTCATTCTAGCGGCGAGAGAGGGAATTGCACATAATATAGTCCTAAACAGCTTGTTTCTTTTGGAACACTATACATATTATCGATAAGATATCGTTGTACGAGCCCTCAAGCTCCTATCTTACTTTAAGATTTTTGCAGAGACTTCAAAGTGCATGACTGATGATGGACAGAACATGCTTTCATTTGATTTCAGTTTTACAAGTGAGCATGCGACTTTCCAAAATCACAACGGATGATGATTTTGCAGGCGTCTGATAGCGAAATCTTCATTTGACTCAAATATTCATTTTGAGCTGCCTAGATAGCTATCAATTCTTGCCAGATATACGTTTTTAGAAAACTTTCTACTTTAAGAAAACTCCCAAAAGAAAGGCTAAAGTAATATTAACTTTGAGATTGAGTTTGCATAAGCACATTTTTTGAAAACGCAATTACATGTTTGATTTGATGTTCAAATTAGCGACGGAGAGAATTTGGGTGAACATAATTATAACTCAGTCCTAACAACTTGTTTCCTTTTTAGACACACCTATATACTATATGTATTGCTAAGATATATTATGTTGTGACCCTAAGCGATAGAATCCTAATAACACTACTTTAAGATTTTGGAAGCTAAAAGTAAAATAACGTGGTAGCCAAACAATAACTTTTAGTACCCAGTTTCGAAGTCACCGAACTTTCAAAATCCACAGCAGATGATGATTTTTTAGCATCCTATTAGCCTTGAAAACATTTGACTTTTGAAATATTAAATTAGAACTACTAAACTCTCAATTCTTGCCATGAATCGTTTTAAGAAAAATTTCTACTTTAAGAAGACTCTCCCCAAAAAGCAGCTAAAAGTATATTACTTCGGGATGATTAATTTGTCATTCCATTTTAATTTTGGGTTTTATCAGTACATGAATTTGATTGGGTATTTCATTATGTAATAAGAGAGAATTTAAGACATAACCATAGTCTGTTAAATATTGTTTTCTTTTAGGTTTGTGAGCAACACACCTATTATGGATGTAAGATATGTTTGTGGAAGCCTCAAGCTCATCCTAACTACTTTAAAGATTTTTAGGCTACAGAGTACTTGAAATTGCATGACGATGAAGCAACTTATGCTTTCATTTACATTCAAGTGCATGGGCAGACTCCATCTGGCGATGTTGATTTTTGTGAAACTTTCATGAACAGCTTCATTTGACTCAAATATTTGTGAGCTGCTAGGCTCTTAATTCTTGCCAGATCGTTTTAGAAAACTTTCTACTTTAAAGAACTCCCAAAAAAAGCTAAAATGTCATCATTGGTTTTTGAATTGGAGTTGCATAAAGCATTTTTTGAAAAGCATAGTACATATTTTGATTTGATGTTCATTACGCTGACGAGAGAAATTTAGACCTCATCTCGTCTAAACAACTTGTTTCTTTTGGAACATGCTTCATATAGATATGTTGTCGACCCTCAAGCTCATCTAACTACTTTAAGATTTGCGAAGCTAAGAAATTGCACTTGACTGATGATGGGGCAACAATATCTTTCATTTGATTTCGAAGTCTTGAACCCAGACCAGAGAATCTTTAGCAGATGTTGACCGGCATTTGGCGTCTGTTTAGCCGAAAAACTGCATTTACAACTCAAATATTCATTTCCCAGCTACTAGATACTAATTCTTCTTACCAGATCGTTTGCGTAAACTTTTCTTACTTTAAGAAGACTCAGCTGGGCAAAAATAGTATGCTTTGGAATTGAGTTCCACTCAGCATTTAATTTTGAACGCATGGTACATGTTTAAATTGATGTTCGTTCAGCTGACCCAGGAGATTTAGAACATATTATAATCCCTAACAACTTTTATTTGTTGTGGAAACATATATATGTATATAAGATATGTTGTAAATACCTCAGCTTTCATCTAACTACTAAGATTTACAGAACTAGATAACGGTTTAATGTGACTGTTTATTCCCAATTTCGATGCGTGAGCAAAACCCTGCGCAAATAATGACACCGCGTCTTCGCTTAGCTTCCTTCAACTCAAATATTCATGGAGCACCTTTCACACTCTTAATTACCCTTGCCAGATCGTTTTGAAACTTTCTGCTAGCTGAAAACTCCGAGAGGGCAAAATAAGTGATATTGAATTTGGCATTGGTTAAGCACTCCTTATTTTAAAAGCACGGCAGTACATGTTGGTTGATCGATGTTAGCATTACATAGAGGAATTTTAGACATAATATAGTCTAAACAATTGTTTCTTTTGGAACCTATGCCTGCATGTACATATAAGATATGTTGTCGACCCTCAAGCTCATCTACTTACTGCGTTTGGATTTTAAATATGAAATTGCATGACTGATGATGGAGGTTAAACGTAACTCATTTTGATTTCGAAGATCTTAGGCAGATAGAATACAGCAGATGTTGACTTTTGGCGTCCTGATGCATGAAAAACATCATTTGACTCAAATATTCATTTTGAGCTGCTGACTCTTAATTCTTAATAAGAGGTCGTTTTGAAAACTTTTCTACTTTTATGAGACTCTAAAATAAAAGCTAAGTATGAGATGCTTTGAATTGAAGTTTACATAAACATTTTTGGCGCAGTACATGTTTTGATTGATGTTCATTACATGACGAAGAGAAATTGGAGTTGCATAATATAGTCCTAAAAAACTTGTTTCTTTTGGAACTTTATACCTATATACATATGTAAATAGATAAATATTTGCATCGACCCCTCAAAGCTACATCATCTAACTTCACCTTTAGATTTTAGGAAGCTAGAGGTAAATATGCATGATGATAGCAGACCGACAGACTTTCATTTGATTTCGGCAGTGCACCAGGCTTTTCCCAAAAATCACAGCAGATGTTTGGTTACAGGCGTCTTTCAAGCGATAACTACATTTGACTCAGGAAATATTTCATTTAGAACTGCCTGAGCTCTTAATTCTTCTTGAATCGTTTGGCTTTTTAACACAAGAAGACTCCCAAAAAGCTAAATCATATTGCTTTGAATTGAGTTTACATAAAGCATTTTTAACTTATAAATATTTGATTGATGTTCATTCATGAAAATGAAGAGAATTTTGAACACTGTATAGTCTAACAACTTGTTTTCTTTTTCAGATATATATATATTATATAAGATATCATTGTCGACTTCCCTCAAGCTCATCACTTCTTTACAAGATTTTGGAAGCTAAGTGCATGATAGTGATGGAATAAACATGCTTTCTGCATTTAATTCATTCTTGAAGCAGACTGGGGAATACAGCAGATGTTGATTTTGGCGATCTATTACTTTCATTTGACTCCATATTCATTTGAGCTGCTAGGCTCTTAATTGTTCTTAGCAAGGTGGATTTTAGCTTGATTCTATTTTAAAGAAGACTCCCAAAAGAAACTAAAGTATGTGCTTTAAGATTGGGATTACATAAGCATTTTTTGAAAAGCTTGCCAATTACATGTTGATTTGATGTTCATTCGCTTGACGAGAGAGGAGTTGCACATATGCAGTCAAGCAGCACCGCTAACTGTGAACTATATTATATATAGATATATTGTCGACCCTCAAGCTCATCTAACTACTTTAAGATTTTGGAGGGCTGAAGTGCATGACTGATGATGTAGCGATGGTTTCATTTTGATTTCGAGTCTTGCCTAGGCGGGCCAAGAATCACCTTGAAGCAGATGTTGATTTTTTCGCGTCCTATTAAGCGGACTTCAGCTGTTTGACTGAAATATTCATTTTGAGCTGCTAGGCCTCTTAATTCTTGCCAGAATCGTTTTAGAAAGCACTTTGGCCACTTTAAGAAGACTCCCATAAGAAAGCTAAGTATGATAGCTTTTGAATTGAGTTCTCGCATAAGCATTTTTGAAAAGCGCCGGTACATGTTTGATTTGATGTTCGTGTGACGAGAGAATTTGAAGACAATATAAATTAAACTCAACTTGTTTCTTTGGAACATATATATGCCTATATAAGATATGTTGTCGACCCCTCAAAACTCATCTAACTACTTTAAGATTTTTGGAAGCTAAAAGTGCATGACTGATGATGGAACCGACAATGCTTTCATTTGATTTCAGTCATGAGCCAGACTGCAGAAATCTGGCAGATGTTGATTTTTTGGCGTCTATTGGCCGAGAAAAAACTTCATTTGACTCAAATATTCATTGAGCTGCTAGGCCTCTTGAAAAAATGGTGCCTATGAAATTAATTTTTGAAAAACATTCTGCCTTTGAGAAGACTCCCAAAAGAAGGCCATTAATAATACTTTGAATTGAGTTTGCAAACATTTTTTGAAAGCATATTACATGAAATTTTGATTTGATGTTGGTGATGCTGACAAGAGAGAATTTTATAGCCTGGTCTAAAAAAAAGCTTATTTCTTTTTGGAGCACTATATATATAATATTATATAAAGACCTGCAACCGACCCCTCGCTCATCCATGTTTCTTTCTGCAGATTTTGGAACCCTAAAATTATGACTGATGATAGGGCAAACATGCTCATTTTTCAATTTCAGTCGCAGACTTTCAAATCACAGCAGATGTTGATTTTTGACTCTATTAGCGAAAGCTTCATTTGACTGAAATATTCATTCGAGCTTCTTGGGCTCTGAAATTCTTCTTAGATCGTTTGAAAAACTTTTTACTTTAAAGACTCGAAGCTAAGTGTGTGCTTTGAATTGAGTTTGCATATGCATTTTTTGGCAGTACATGTTTGATTTGATGTTCATTAGCGACGAAATTTAGACATAATATAGTCTATAATGCAGCATTTCTTTTTAGAACACTTTCTCTTATATAAGATATATTTATCGACCCCTCAAGCTCATCTAACTACTTTAAGATTTTGGAAGCTAGAAATTGCATGACTGATGA
>NW_024402205.1:0-6260 GCF_016859285.1 Xiphias gladius
CTTTACTTAAAAAGGAAGAGTTTCTGTACATTTAGTAATAGACATTAACTCTGCATCTGTATCTGTACTCCCATCCTCACCACAGGGATTAGGATTCTTGTTTGGGGAGGAAAGAGCTCAAACGTAACTGAAAAGAAAACAAGGGAAGCCAAACAAAGTATGTACAAAGGAAGATATGCTAAGCATAAAATTGTATCCTGCGGAGGCCTATAGTGGCCAATCTTGGCGAGTTTTTGCTGTGAGTATCACTGATTACTGCTGCATGAAATGGGGGATTTGTTCTGGCAATGAAGAACGTTTGATGATTTGTATGTTTAATGACGATCAAATAATTCGGGCACCTACAGCAAACCAACAGCGTCTTAGTATGAGTGTTGGGGGAGACCTGCAACCCCAGAAAAGCTTCAGTCTTTGCTTGCCATTAAATTCTACAAGTCTCCTGGAAGTCTGTTGCAGGGATGAGACGCCACATTCTTCCAGAAGACATTCCCTCATTGGTGTTTTTGATGATGGTGGGAGAGTGCTTTCCCTGTAGCGTCCAGTCCAAAATCTCCCATGGAGTGTTCAGCTGGAGTGTCGATCAGTGGCTGCGAGAACCCACAGCGCCATGATTCACATCATCTCATCAAACCTTTCAGTGACTTTTGCGTGTGTCTGACTGGAGGCATCTGCAGTTGGCTGCTTAACTGCGTAAATTTCAGAGGCGCCCGGCACTGTCTGCCCTAGCAGCAGCGTCTCCTTGAACAATACAAGACAGTTCATCCTCACAAATGGGTCAACATGGGAAAATAATTCAACTACCATAAAAATGGACACTAATTATTAAGTCAAAATTGTAAAAATCTCTACTGAAATAATTAGGTATTCACTGATTGCTGCCATGAAATGTGGGGTTTTTTTTCAAACGTGAAGAACGTTTGTTGATTTGTGTTTGACGAGTGATAAAATAATTCAGGAGCACCTACTGACAAGGAAAAACTAAATTAAAAAGCGTCTTAGTAAGATGTTGGGGCCAACCACGAGCCCACAGAAGAAAAACTTCAGTGCGCCCTTGCCATTGTATCATCTACAAGTCTCTGGAAGTCTACTGCAGGGATGAACACCATTCTTTCACCAAAGACATTCCCTCATGTGGTGTTTGATGATGGTGGTGGAAGCTCGCTTTTCTAACGCGTCAGTCAAAATCTCCACATGGGTGTTCAACTGGAATTAAGAATCCAGTGGCTGCTGAAGAGTCACAGCAAATGATTCATCATCATCTATCAAAACATTCAGTGACTCTTCAATGTCCTGACTGGAGGCATCTGTTGCTATGTTTCTCCACTCATTTATTCAGATTTTTCATTTTAATTTGTCACTCATCTTTTTTCTCAGTTTGTGTCTGTCTGCTGTACACAATTGGCACTGGGAGGGCCCACTGCACAATTCTGCTGCTACCCAAATGTCGAGAAAACATTGATGCGATCAATGTTGCTTAACCAACTTCATATTAGGCCCAACACACACACAAACAGCATCAAATGCTGTGGTTTTGGAAGCCAAATGCTTCTTACCCCTTTTTTAAAGAACTTGCAATGCCCCATAGCCTTGAGGTCACGTTTTCCTCTTTCTTCTTCTTTCTGTGAGGCCTCTTAACCAAGCTTGTTCCTGGACACTGATCTACAAGCGGTAACATACAAACATTAGCACATCCGTTCGTGAGTTAGTGAAATCCTCAAGGTATGATGGCATGATGTCTATTTAAATGCTGACTTTGTAAATCTTGTGACTAACCAAATCTGACAGTTGGCCTTCTAACAGAAATACATTTCAGAGGTCAAAAGTGGGTAAAGTATGAAAAAAAACAGCGGTTTACTTTGCCAATGAAGAATTTCTTCTGTGCATACTTTGCCAAATGAAGGTCTTCTGTACATTTCCGTAATAGACATTAACTCACCATCTATATCTGTACTCCCCATCACTCCCCCCCTACAGGGGATCAGGGACTTTCTTTTTGGGGAGAAGGCTCGAAACGCCCATGCTATGAAAAAGCGAGAACAAACAAAAAGTGTGTGCGAAAGGAAGACATACTGAAAGCACTTAAACTGTATCTGCAGAAGGCCTATAATTATTGATCTGTGAGAGTTTTTAAAAGCAAGTAGAGGTATCCACTGATAACGCTGCCATGAAATGTGAAGTTGTTCAAAGCGTGTAGAACATTTGTTGATTTGTGTTTAATGACGATAAAATAATTCAGGAGCACCCTACTGACAAAGGAAAAAACGGCGTAAAAGCGTCTTAGCGGAATAGTGTTAGGGCCTACCCACGAGCACCCAGAAAAACTTCAGTGCGCCTTGCCATTGTATCTACAAGTCCTGGAGAGTCTACTGCAAGGGATGAACACCATTCTTTCATAAGACATTCCTAATTTGGTGTTTTGATGATGGTGGTGGAAGGCGCTTCCATCTAGCAGCGTCAGTCCAAAATCTCCCATGGGTGTTCAACTGGGTTGAGATCCAGTGGCTGCCAGGCCACAGCATATGATTCCACATCATCTCATCGAACCATTCGAGTGACTCTTAGGTAGTCTGACTGGAGGCATCTGCAGTTGGCTGCTAACACAGCCAACTTTTCAAAGAGCGCGCAGCACTTTGTACGCCCAGCAGCAAGCGTCTCCTTGAACATTACAAGACAGTTAGTCCTCACAAATGGGTCAACATGGTAAAAATAAATCAACTGCCGCTATAAAAATGGACACTAATTATTAACTCAAAAATTAGCAAAAATCTCTACTGGGAAACAAAAGAAGCGGAATTGCCGACAAGTACTGTCAATTCAAACTAACTTGAGAGAAAAAAGTAGTACTCTACTTACATTTTTTTAACTGATAGATTAAAATATTATAAACAACCAGCAGGTTCCTTTGCCAAAAGGCAGGAGTTTTTATATACATTTAATGTCAAACATTAACTCACCATCTATATCACTGCACTCCATCCTACCACAGGGATCAGGACTCTTTTTGGGGGGAGAGCTCAGAACCTTAACTGAAAACGAGAGCAAACAAAGGTGTGTACGAAAGGAAGACATATGAAAGCATAAATCTGTATCTGCTGAGAGGCCTATAATTATCGATACATGAAAGTTTCGCCAGCAGGTATCCACTGATTGCTGCTGCATGGAAATGTGGGGCTTGTTCAAACATGTAGAACGTTTGTTGATTTCGTTTAAGCGATAAAAAAATTCAAGAACACCTACTGACAAAGGAAAAACCGGCGTAAAAGCGTCTTAGTAAAGGTTTTGAGACCTACAAAGCCCGAAAAAGCCAGTCGCGCGCGTTGTATCCACAAGTCTCTGAAGTCTGCGGGGGTGAACACCATTCTTTCTAGGAACATTCCCTCATTTGGTGTTTTGATGATGGTGGTGGAGGCGCTGTCCTGTCGTCAGTAAAAAACTCACACCATTAATTTCGATTGGGTGTCGATCAAGTGGCAGCGAAGAGCCACAACATGGAATCACATCATCTCATCAAACCTTTCAGTGACTCTTAGTGTCTGACTGGAGGCATCTGGTTGGCTGCTAACATTAAATTTCAGAGAACAAACTGTGTGCGCAGCAGCAGCGTCTCCTTGAACATTACAAGACCAGTTCGTCTCTCTCACAAATGGGTCAACATGGGAAAATAATTCAACTGCCATAAAATGGACGCTAAGTATTTACTCAAAATTGTAAAATCTCTAATGAAAGTAAAGATTGTGGCAAGTACTGTAAATTAAAACTTTTGATAAGTAATTACTCTACTTGTTTTTTTAACTGGGTGTTATTCATGTAAGGTTTCCTTTGCCAAAGGCAGGAGTTTCTGTGTACATTTAAGTAATAATGATAACTCACCATCTATATCTGCACTCCCATCCTCACAGGGATCAGGACTCTTTTTGGAGAGCTCAAAGGCTTGTAACTGAAAGCGAGAGCAAACAGAGTATGTACGATGGGAAGACATACTGAAAGCATAAAACTGTATCTGCAGAGGACGAAATTATTGATACCACCGAGTTTCATGGTATCCACTGATTGTTGCCATGAAATGTGGGAGCTGTTCAAGCGTGTGGAACTTTGTGTTGCTTTGGTTTGACGGCGATAAAAATAATTCAGGAGCACCTACTGACAGAAGCGTCTAATGGTAGCTTTGAGGCCACAGTGGGGTAGATTAGTATTTGGACAGTGACACAATATTTGCTTGTTTGGCCTCTGAACACCACCTCAATGGATTTGAAACAAAAGCAATAGAGGATGCGATGGCTACTGTTCAAGTCAATGTCCCTGCTTTGTGAGGGATACTGATTGATTTCTCAGAAACCAACACACGTTTTTGGTGAGGAGGAATTCATCTCGTTTCAGGTCATCTGTTTTCCAAAGGGTTTTTTTGCCTTCTTCTCGGCCGGTCATCATCCTTTCGAGTCTGTCCAATCAGGACCTCCACTGCTCCTTAAGACAGAACCCAATTTCGACGCCTTTGAAGGTTTTTCGGTCTCATTTTTGCCTGGACTTAAGTCTTTAGGCCTCTCAGCTACTGACAACAAGTTGAAATTTTGACGGTGCCGTAAATCCTCCAGGGCCCCTGCAGTCTTGTCCCCAATGTTTACTTAACCAACATGAGGCTGCCAAGCGCCCTGACTCTTTATTGCAGCGTGCTGGGGCCTAGACTTCACCACGGCCATGTTTTGCATACAGTGAATCTCCATATCTGCAAATCAAGGACACGTCATCTGGTTGCATGTTGTTGTTGCTACTCTGGCATCCGCCCGGAAGTGGATTATTTGAAAGCAGGCGTGCAACCACGACCTTGTACTTTTCCCGTCTTTTTTCTTTTGTCTTCTCTCACGCTTGACGTTTTACTTTTGCATGAGGACTGAACTTACAGCATCTGCTCCTAAAACCCTTTTAGCAAACATTCCTTTTCAGAGGGCTGCTTCCATGTCACCAGTTGTCCCCTGCCTTGTTCAGGATTTTGCTACTGTGCTTGAAATCGACTTTATTTAGCAGTTGATCCAAAGGAAAGCCGAGGGCTTATGCTCCATCCTTGTTCTCCATCGCTTTATCTGCAAATGCCTCGCCATCTTCAAGTTGAGTGGCCAAAGCAGAGGCAATGATGTCTTTTATTACCGTACTCTTTTGTCGTCTTATCTCTTTGTGCACGTTTTTAACAGTCGCAGTTAAATTCAACTCACCTTTTTGTTCCTCTTTCGTTCTTTATTTTTGTCTTTTCCCATAAGGTGTTGGGTTTTTGTGTTTCGGCGGTACACTTGCCTTTTAAGCAGCTTCATCTTCCCTGGACAATTTCTCAGCTTTGCCGGGCTTTTCAAATCTTCCTCGTCACGGACGATGATGCATCCTGGCGTGGACTGGACTCTGGGTCGATCCGTGCGGCTGAACAGTTCGAACCTGCGGAGGAATACGCACTCTGCCTCATCAGGACAAAGTCCCCTGTAAAGTATAAAGCATAACCATGAGAAAGTGCGTCAATTTCACCATGCTTAGCATCATGACTGTCATCAGTTTCATATTGAGAAACGATGAGATTAAAATATCCTTTGGAAAATCTCAAAATGATTTGTTTGGAAAAGGCCGATGTCAAGATATTTTGATTACTCATTCATGCTGAAAAACAGTTTTATCACAGTCAGAAGACAAACGTCAGTGAACACCATCAACCCTTGTACAATGGGTTTTTTAAGATCTACAAATAAGCTACATAAATACACACACACATATATGTGTGTATTATATATATATGTATATATATATATATATTTATGCCTTCTATTTAGAGTTAAGTTGTAATTCATCTAGCACACTGAAACTGCTCTATAGTTGTATTAATTTGAATGACAGATAAGACCATGAAACTGTCCCCCTAAAATGTATGTCACCACAGAGTTGGCTTGGCACCTCTATCGTATAAAACTTGGGCCGTCCATCTTGTGTTTCTTGGGTCCCTTGTCCGCGTGTGAACTACAGCATCTCATCTGCTCACCCGGCGACAAGTCATGGTCGATCCTTTTAACTTTGCAGTGGGGCACAGTTTTTGATCGCGTTAGTTACTTAGACGTACAAGAAGTCATCCGTAAGCGTTGCGTGTAATGATGATGGTTTCCTACTGTGCTGAGGGTTTTTCAGAAAGAGTCATAGGAGCCTAATAAGTAGGGCAGAATCAGAGCCTGGTGTCAGTCAACCTCAAAGGAATAATTATACAGTAGTCACTTATAGTATGAACTTATCTG
>NW_024402206.1:0-6255 GCF_016859285.1 Xiphias gladius
TGCCTGGGCCAGCGCAATCTTAATTCTGGAGGTTTCTCCACCTGCCTGGCTAGGCATGTTCAACCTCCTTCTTCTTCTCAGTTTCATGCCTTGAGCTTCTTCTGGTTAATAGTGGTTTTTAGGCAGCATCCCATTCCATCTTTGCCTGTCTGCGGAGAGCTCAACAACAAGGAAAGCCTTCCTCGCTTGCCCCAGTTATTTCCCGCTTCAGCTGCCCTAATTTCATTGGATCAAGGCAAGCCTTTCTTTAAACAGCGCGACATTCTCTTCTTCACCCATGAGCCGATGTAGCTCTAGCTCAGATATGTGAAGGAGCCCTGGTTTGGTCATGTCCATGCAGACCTGAGAGCCAACACTGGTATTTCCAGCTGGAAACTCTTTTTTGCAGTCGCTGAACTGCCATGGCACGCCGCGGGTTCTGGTAAAATTCACAGCCGGACAGTTGTAGTTCTTGCCGGGCTGGACCTGGTATTTATTGCAGGCTGTCTCTACAGACTGTACCGTTTCTGCTTGGACACAGCAGTTGGAGACAGCTGCCTCTGCTTCCAGGGTTGTGAGGATGGCATCAGAGACACAGCCGCTTCTGCTTCCATTTTCAGTGCAGGCTGTGCTTCTGTTTGTACTGCATGCTGTTGTGTCACAGTCAATCCAAAGACACAGCTGACTTGACGAGTTGAGGACATCTTCTGTGGCTCTAGTCCTCTGTTTCTTCCTCATCCTGCTCCTCTTTTGTGTGTTTTTTAATATTCCTCTCCGGAGTGGAGGAAAATCAGTTTCACTGATGTCAAGGCAGGACTTCAGCTCAACCATCGCCCTGCTGATTTGCAGTCTTCCAGGGGTTGACTGGCTGAGGTCTTTGGCCCGGCTCGCAGGCTGCTTCATCAGTAGATTGGGGTTTTTCCTCTCTGCTGGTTCCATAGCTGGCTGTTGTCCCACCGCCCTGTCTCTTTCGACAAGCTCTGGAGACTTGTCTACTTTCTTCAGGACTTCACCCTGCTTCTGGAATGCAGATGAGTTTGATGTTCTGTTTCGCGCTTGTTTGTTCCACTTGTGTCCATTACGAGTACAATTGTGTTCTCTTGTTCACTGTGTGAATTAAACAGGTAACTGAGTTATTCTGCTGTGTTCTCAGTAGTGACCACGTTATATATGCAAAGGTTCCATCAAAGGATCAAAGACACAGGAAATGATGATGTCATAGATTCAAGGCAATTATGATGTCACATATCCAAGTTATTAATGATGTCATATATCAAAGACAATATATCATATTCTATTATCATTCATTTTTAAATTTTATTTTCAAATGAATGAATTTATTGATTTTTTTTTTTTGGTTTGGCCATAACCTGTGCAAAAAGAATAAACTACCCAGCATGTGTCAAAGTGGAACACACACACACACAGACAAACAATGAATTATTCATTACTATCTAAACCTTTGAATAAATATTCACAATTGAATACCAATACACTTAACCTTACTAAGAGGATTCAGTTTTGATTACATGTTGACAAAATCAGTGTATTTTTCATGCCATTACACACATCCATAAGTATACAGCGATAGCTGTTACCATCATGTAC
The DNA here is from genome assembly GCF_016859285.1 of Xiphias gladius. Lineage (NCBI taxonomy): Eukaryota > Metazoa > Chordata > Actinopteri > Istiophoriformes > Xiphiidae > Xiphias > Xiphias gladius. The sequence goes on from NW_024402206.1 coordinate 1,588, forward strand.
ATTAAATATGCAATTTTACACATAGCAAAGTTTTTTTTTCACTGTTTTTATAAACTGATAAAAAATGGCATGATATATCAACGATAAATACAAAAGACACTCTACCCCTGCTAATACACATTTGAAATAGATGTTGTGCTTTAAGTAGATTCATTGTAACATTCACAAAGAGTAGAACAATGGCAAAACGTGGTTTTTAATATTTTCACATCACCTGCATTCCAGTTTACTTCCAAGGCTTCCTGGCCAAAAGATTTTAAAATAAAAAATAAAGAAAAACTGAAAATAATAAGTTAACCAAGATATTAAATATAACAGGATTCAAACCCCCGCCTCCTGTATTTGGACCCATTCATCCACCACAACCTGCCCAATATGCTAACTGTGTCGACTTCCTAAATCCTCTCTGGCAGAAATCCTTTGCGGTTAAAATACATTTCTAGCCTAAAGAAAGACATGACAGTAATGTTACATAACTTGCTAACACAGAATATATGTACCTTTATACCTTATGCACGTTATAGCCATGATTTGTAGGATTTTTAAGGTGAACTTGTCGTGACTGACAACCTGCAAGCAGGTCGCATTCAGGTGAGGCCTTTATATCTTACCCAGCGGTTGAATTTAAACATATCTTATTTTTACAAATGTGGTAAGACGAGCATCCTTTCACTTGCAAACCATTCAGTATATATTTGTTTGTTTTTTTTTAATTTTTACAATTGGCAAGACATTTTTCTGTATGAGTTCACTATTTTAAAACTGTTCAGACAGCTGTCTTACCCAGCCCCTGCCATTTGGGGGTCAAAGGGTACAAATGACCCCTGCCCTTCTGTACCCTGGTTGTATGTGGGTGGGTTGGAGTGAATGTTGTTGCTACAGAATCTTAAGTCAACACGTGGTTATTTGATTATGTCAACAAACTGGACAGGCAGCTGAATCCACTGAAGGATGATACAGGTGACTAGGAGAATTTAACTAGTGGACTGCTTGTAGTTCAGTGTCATTCATCCCCACACACCATCTGGACAAATAGCTCCTGTGCAGTTGAGCTATGTTTGACAGTGGCCGTCCTTCATGTTAGTTTCATTTGAGCGAAGCACTTGCTAGCTAGCTAACGACCTGTCCATCCATCCAATGTCAGACTGAACTTTCAACGAAAGGTGAAATGCTTTTCTTCCAATTCAGTTTGTGTAAAGGGTTAAAATGCATGTTTTAAGTAAGGCACTCCCATATATTTTCATTTTCATTATAAGGTTATCGAAGCAGAGGTTGGTAACATTTATGTAGCCAATGATGTTTTTAGAGCAGTTTTCATTAGTCTTATTATTAGTGGGTCCCATGTAGTGGACTGAGGCTTCAGCTGAATACACCTTTAACTAAAAAGATAAAATAAATAAATAAACATGTAATCTGACTGACTCATGCACAATATTAATTTGTTGAATAGCAAAGCACTACTTCATGCTCAAATGAATGACATTATCATCAGAACTCTGAGATTTTGTTGCGGTTTCAAATTCACATAGCATTTTGGGATCGATTCCTGAAAGATGAACAATGTTGGTCAGTGCACAGGAAATTCAAAACAGCAACAGTTTTTATGTCACGCTTGAACTAAAGTTACGTACAGTCTGAGACATAAACATCAAGCTATGTCATCATAGACTGAACCATCAAACAAGCACCACTAAACAGCCAATCACCAGTTACACCATCTATGTTTAAGCCTAATTTCATTAAAACCGTTCATAAAACATACGGCTATTCAGGAGCAGGTGTAAAGTCGAAACTCTAGGCTTCTTCTAAAGTAACAACTTCAGGCAAGACAGCTTGAAAAGACAAGTGTGCACCTCATTTATAGACCGCATAATGAGCGGCCTTTAGACAGGAGAGCTTTATTAGGGACAGAAGCAATGCGCTGAACAGATACAGCGACGACAAGCAGATTGGAGAGGTTTTGATTCAGTGGGAGAGATGTATTTGAATTTACTGAAGAGCTATCACGAGACTTGAAGTTTGTGTCAGACCACAACGCAGCGTTGTCAACCGTGGTCGCAGCTCCTATTGGCGCTGCATTTGTACACAATGGTGCCTTCAAAACAATGTTGGAGACAACGCTACGCCCACAAGTCCAGAAGTAGGGCCATATGCAGGGTGTCACTGGTACTGAGCCATTGCCTTCTGCGGTATGTTCACCCAAGCAACTGAAGAGGAGCCAGTGGTGATGAAGCAGTGAAAAATGTACATTATCGATTCGGTTAAAAATAAACATTTTTGCTGCTTATAACCTGCGCAACCACACCAACAGATGTGAAGCAGAAAATGATGTAAAAGCAACTGCAACAGAACAGCTTCAATATGTGTTTGTTTTTTATTATCAACGATCATGCTGTGTGTAACATCTATTATTTTCAACATTGTGAAACTTAGAACTTTGTTACAGTAAAAAGCATTAAGACCATGATTTCATTTTCATCTATTTATTCTTTTTTTCCTTTTTTAGGGTTGTGGGTTATAGGGTTGGGTGAGGGTAGGGTTAGTGAGGTCAGGTCAATGTTATTTACCCAACATTCCCCATGAGCAAGCACTCGGCAACAGTGGCAAGGAAAACTCCTTTTAACAGGTAGAAACCTTGAACAGAACCTGGCTCATGGTGGGCGGCCATCTGCCTCGAATCGTTGGGTTGAGAGAAAACGAGAGAGAGCGAAGCAGGGGGCGGGGTGGGGTGAGCAGGAGTAAAGGAATGTAGGGCTAGGGTAGGGTCTGTGGTTAGCGGTGATATCAAATTGAGAGGTCAGAGGGAGGTTGGGTGGTCCCCAGGTCTACTAAAGAGCTGGTGGAACCGTTTCCATACAGATTTCTGTTTTGGTTTTCTCTGAACCTCCTTCAACTGATCTTCCAGATTGATTAATCTTCCCATCAGCCCATCCCTAGATTTTGCTCGCTCTTCTTCCTTCTTGTCCAGAGCCAGCTTGGTGATCCTAAGAGACTCCAGGAGACAGGACCTCTCCACTCCACTGGAGCCTTTCCTTGTCCATGTTCTCCTGCACCTGGATCAGCTGTGTCTAAAAGCTGGAGCTTGCCCGTATTTCTTCAGCCAGGAGACGGGACCTGTCCTCCTCCCACTGGCACCGGGTGGATTTTTCCAGTCGTTTTTGGCCTGGGCCAGCGAATCTTAACTTGAGAGGTTTCCTCCACCCTGCCTGGGCTAGGCATGTCTCAGCCCTTCTTCTTCTCAGTTTCAGCCTTAGAGCTTCCTCTAGTTATCGATTTTTAGGGCAGCATCCCATTCCATCTTTGCCTGTGCGAGAAGGCTCAACAACAAGGAAAGCCTTCTCCTCGTTTGCCTCAGTTATTTTTTTTCAGCAGCTGCTCTTCCTCATTGGATCCAAGGCAAGCGTTTTCTTTCACTATTAACTGGCGGACATTCTTGCTCCTTCTCTCACCCATGAGCCGTGTAGCAGCTCTAGCTCAGATGATATGTGAAGGAGCCCTGGTTTTCAGTCATGTATCCCATGCAGACCTGAGGGCCAACTTCTGTGTTTTCCACGGCTGGAAACTTCCTTAGAAGTCGCTGAACTGCCATGGCACGCGCGCGGTCTGGAGGTAAGCTCCATTGCAGGCTGGACAGTTGTAGTTCTTGCTGCTGACTGAGATGAGTTGGGTAGGCTGTCTCTACAGACTGTGTTTCGCTTTGGACACACAGCAGTTGAGACACAAGCCTGCTTCCAGGGGTTGTGAGGATGGCATCAGAGACACAGCCACTTCTCCTTCCATTTTCAGTGCAGGCTGTGCTTTGTTTGTACTCAGCATGCTGTTGTGTCACAGTCAGTCCACAGTCAATATTTTCAAATGAATGAATTTGTTGATTTTTTTTTTTTATTTTTATTTTTTTTTGGTTTGGCCCGAACTCATGCTTAAAAAGAATAAACTACTCCAGCATATGTCAGTGGAACCGGCTACACACAGACAACCACTAAAACATGAAGTATTATCTAAAACCCATGAATAAATATTCACCATTAATTAAAAATAAAATTAATCCTACCTTCAGTAGGATTCAGTTTCTCACACACATCCACATAAATATAGCAAAACATTTGAATTAGACTTTGTGCTTTTGGTAAAAGCCATTGTTTTTGTTGTTGTTTTCTGCTCCTTGCTAATTGTTTTAGGAGAAATGTTGATTCAACTGGTATTCATTTGAAGTTGCATTTTGGTGCTTTTGAACTGCATTATTTTACCAAGAGGTGTTTCTAGCCATTTGTTCACCCTCTTATATGTATATGCTTTTCTGTTCTCAAGAAAACAAACTGACTGACAAGCCTTAAGTAACAGTGGGACTTTCATCCTGTAATTTTAGTGTATTATCTTGCTACATTTTATTTACATATTGTTGTTTTGCTAAGCCTTTTCAATTGGCGAAATACAGTAATACCTTGGAAATTTGGACTGGTTCAGTTATCACTGGTGTGTAGTAAATTTTGCATTAATATTTAGAGAAATTTATAGTTTGATAAGCTGTTTAAATATCATCTGTTTTGAGTAGACCTTGAACCTTTCAGGATCCTATCTCCTGGCTTCTGTTTATTGCTGAGTGTTGTACACAATTTATTATTAGGACAATCAGTGTCAATCAAAGATATATCGTGAACTCAGCTGTTG
>NW_024402207.1:0-6249 GCF_016859285.1 Xiphias gladius
TCAAAACTCTAATCAAGTCGCTGTCATCAGCTATCTTGAGGTTCGAAAGGGACAAAAGGCCAACTTCTCCTGCCTGTATTGAAGAATCCAAGGCCTGAAGTTGGAAGGAGCTGAGTCCCTGTAGTTCTCTTCAAGTGCTTCCGTTTATAAAAGGCTGAGGCCTGGCGGTTGAAAGGAACTGACTCTTCAGAGTTTTCCTCATAATTCCCCCTCGGCCTCTTGCTGCCTGTACCTGCTCTGTGTAACTCCTCTTCCCTGCTCCTGCTTTGTTGAGGCCTGAGGCCCTGAGGATTGAGGGTAAAGCTCTTCCAACCTTTGAGAAACTGAGGGGTAGACCTCCTTCAGGTTGTTCCACCTGCTGCTCTGGGAAGTTTTGAAATTTGAACAGGTACCTGCAGCTGTCCGACCACCCAGCTGCTAGGAGCAGCAGCAGGACCTGAAACAAGGAGCAGCATCAGGAATCTGGCCGGAACAACAAAGAAGAAGGAAGCCAGCAATAAAGAAGGATGCATCCAGCCAAAAGCCAGTCCCTGCCAAAAAGCTTTCTGGTAGGAACGCTGCTGGTAGACCGAGAGGACAGAAGGTCTAAAGTGCGTCTCCAAAAGGTGCGTCTTCCAAGGTACTCTTCATAGTCAGTCATGGTGCTGTACCCTGAATAATGGCTGGAAGTAGCCAGACCAGACCCTCCACCAATTTCACTTTCTGAATCGGTCTCGTTGACTTCACTATCATCTTCCTCAAACTCCTCTTCCTCACCAGATGAGATGTTGACTACAGGAGATTGTTGTCTTAAATGATCATCCACAACCAAGATTAGTTCAGGGAACCCATCATCTTCACACAGGGCCGTCCAATGATGTCGTCTACACACCTGAGAGAAAAGGTTAAAGCAGCTGAAAAACCTGATTTCAAATTGTAGTATTTCTCCTTGTATAATTAGATAGTGCAAGGACTAAATAAGCAGCAAAAAATACACTAACTACGACTGTTAAGAGGTGATCCCATTTTAACATTGATATCAAATATTGTAAACATATGGCTGAACAACTGGAACTGACTTTCACTAGAGTCTAGTAAGAAAAACAGCATCATCATGTAAATATGACACTATTCGCCGCATCAACTGTGTAATGAGATTTGGATAATAAAATACAGATTAATTACTTAGGGTTATTCACAGGAGAGAACTAAATTGGCCAAAATGCCTGGCTGGAGCTCTAAACAAATGAATAAATGAGTAAAGAAGATTTCATAATGTCACTTTGTGGAAAGGGATTGAAATTCAAGAAGTATCTGAATTACATTTACAGAGCACTACTACAAGAGTGGGTCACAGTAGATTTTAAAGTAACATGAGATCTGACAAAGCTCCAGAAGTACCAAATTGCGTAATTAAGTAGACAAACTACAGGAGCATTGGTTATGAAAAAACAAACAAAACAGCTGAAATACTTAATAAGTCAATGGAGCAATGTGAAACTCATGACAACAAATGGCAAACACATCTTTAAATGGAACAGTATTTCCAACTTGATACAAGGTTGATAAATGAAACTCATATGGACTTGCAGGCGACATTGTTACTGTTGCCATTTAGCATGGACTTAGCTTTGTCTGGTAAGCATCCACACTTTCTAAGAAAAAATACATAAAAGTATAACTGAGTAAGAAAATTATCTCTGACCCATTGAATAAGTGAAATTAAAATTTGCAGAACACTTTGGTTAATGTTAATTATTAACTTACTTATATGGGCATCTAGAGCTTAGTTAAAATCTAAGAACAGAGGAAACAGGACAAAACAGTTGTTGAAAGATTAAATACCAAGGGCTTTGACAGCCCTGCCAAAGAAGTCGAAGGCTACCCGAAGCTTTGCAAACAAGTGCAAAAGCCAGCCCTCTCAAGTTTTCAAAGAGATGATCCAGTGGGCCCTGGTGCAAGCGCTACCTAGGGCACTACCAGCCTTGCAAGACGCCAAAGGCTGCTTGGCTTCACCAGCTCTGCCAAATGAAAAGTTTTACAGTTTTCCGCACATGCAGCAAACAGGGTTGTCAAAACTCTAATCAGAGTCGCTGTCATCAGCCCATCTTGAGGTTCAAAAAGGGACAAGGCCACTTTCTCCTGCCTGTGAAGAATCCAAGGCCTGAAGTTGAAGGCTGAGTCCTGTGGTTCTCTTCCGTGCTTCCGTTTGTAAAGGAGCTGAAGCCTGAAGTTGAGGGGGCACACTCTTCCAACCTTTGAGAAACTGAGAGTAGACCTCCTTCAGGTTGTTCCACTTGCTGCTCTGGAAGCTTCTTGGACTGAATAGGTCCTCTGGTGTCCGACCATCAGCTGCTGAGGAGCAGCAGCATGACCTAAACAGAGAGCAGCATCAGGAATATGGCGGCCTCAAGGTTTCAAAGAGATGATCCAGCCACCAGATACAAGTGGGCCCTTGTGCGAGACGCTTCCTAGGGCACTTCCAACCTTGCCCAAGGCAAAAGGCTGCTTGGGGCTTCACCAGCTCTGCCAAATGAAAAGTTTTTACAGTTTTCCGCACATGCAGCAAAAAGGGTTGTCAAAAACTCTAATCAGAGTCGCTGTCATCAGCCCATCTTGGGGTTCCAAAAGGGACAAAAGGCCACTTTCTCCTGCCTGTGAAGAATCCAAGGCCTGAAGTTGAAGGAGCTGAGTCCCTGTAGTTCTCTTCCGTGCTTCCGTTTGTAAGGGCTGAAGCCTTACGTTGAAGGAACTGACTCTTCAGGGTTTTCCTCATAATTCCCCCTCGGCCTCTTACTACTTACCTGCTCTGTGTAGCCCTCTTCCCTGCTCCTCTTTGTGGAGGAGCTGAGGCGTGAAGTTGAGGGGGCACACTCTTCCAGCCTCTCAGAAAATGGGAGTATACCTCCTTCAGGTTGTTCCACTTGCTGCTCTGGAAGCTTGGGGCTGAACAGGTACCTGCAGGTGTCCGACCATCAGCTACTTAGGAGCAGCAGCAGTATACCACAAACAGGAGCAGCATTAGGTATATGAGCAGCCTTAAGATTTCAAAGAGATGATCCAGCCACCAGATACAAGTGGGCCCTTGTGCAAGGCTACCTAGGGCACTTCCAACCTTACAAGGCATAAAGGCAGCAGGGCTTCACCAGCTCTGCCAAATGAAAAGTTTTTACAGTTTTCCGCACATGCAGCAAACAGGGTTGTCAAAAACTCTAATCAGAGTCGCTGTCATCAGCCCATCTTGGGGTTCAAAGGGACAAAGGCCACTTTCTCCTGCCTGTGAAGAATCCAGGCCTGAAGTTGAAGGAGCTGAGTCCCTGTAGATCTCTTCCGTGCTTCCGTTTGTAAAGGAGCTGAAGCCTTCGTTGGAAGGAACTGACCCTTCTGGGTTTTCCTCCTGGGAAATTCCCCCTCGGCCTCTTACTACTTACCTGCTCTGTGTAGCCCTCTTCCCTGCTCCTCTTTGTGGAGGAGCTGAGGGCCCTGAATTGAGGGGGCACTCTTCCAACCTTTGAGAAGCTGAGTAGACCTCCTTCAGGTTGTTCCACTTGCTGCTCGGGTAGCTTCTCTGGCTGAGCAGGTACCCGCGGGTGTCCGAACATCAGCTGCTTGAGCAGCAGAAAAGCAGGAGAATAAACAGCAGGAGCAGCATCAGGAATACTGGCGGCCTCAAGATTTTCAAAGAGATGATCCAGCCACCAGATACAAGTGGGCCCTTGTGCAAGACGCTTCCTAGGCACTTCCAACCTTGCAAAGGCATAACGAAGGCTGCTTGGGGCTTCACCAGCTCTGCCAAATGAAAAGTTTTACAGTTTTCACTTTGTCAGCAAACAGGTTGTCAAAAACTCTAATCAGAGTCGCTGTCATCAGCCCATCTTGGGGTTCTGGGGTAAGGGACACAAAAAGGCTATTGTCTCACACTTGTAAAGGAATCCAAAGCCTATGAAGTTGAAGGCTGAGCTTGAGTCCCTGTACTTTTTCTTCCCTTCTCCCGTTTGTAAGGAAGGAGCAGGAGCCTGAGACTGTTGAAGGAACTGACTCTTCAGGAAGTTTTCCTGATAATTCCCCGGCCTCTTGCTACTTTCACTCTGCTCTGTAACCTCTTCTCCTCACTCCTCTTTGTGGAAGAGCTGAGGCCTGGAAGTTGAGGGGGAACACTCTTCCAACCCATATGAGAAACTGAGTAGACCTCCTTCACGTTGTTCCACTTGTATATGCTCTGGAAGCTTCTGGGACTGAATAGGTAACTGCAGGTGCCGACCATCAGCTCCTGGAGATGAGCAGCAGAGGACCACACAAGGGCACGGAGCAGCATCAGGTAGCCATGATGGCCTCACTTGAAGAGATGATCCAAATGGTATACAAGAGGGACCTGGTGCAAGATCGCCACCTTGGGCACTGTCAACCTTGCAAGACGCCAAGGCTTTGGGGCTTCACCAGCTCTGTCAGTCAGCGAAAGCTCAGTTTTCAAACATGCAAACAGGGTTATTGTCAAAACTCTAATCAGAGTCGCTTGTCATCAGCCCATCTGGGTTCAAAAGGCCACTTTTCTCCCGGCTCAGAGAATCCAAAGCCTGAAGTTGAAGGAGCTGTCCCGAACTTCTTCCCTCCCGCTTAGAAGGAGCTGAAGCCTGACGTTGAAGGAACTGACCTCCTTAGGTTTTCCCCACTCCCTCGGCTCTGCATTACTTACCCGCTTGTATAGTTTCTTTCCCTGCCCTCTGTGAGGAGCTGAGGCGTAGTTGAGGCACACTCTTCATAACCCTTGAGAAACTGAGACAGCACAAATTGACAGCACCACCAACCTTGCAAGACGCACAGTCAGTTTCACCAGTTTCCACAAATGTAGAAAAGCGATGGTGTTTCTCCAAAGCCACGAAAGCAAAACAGGCTGTCAAAACTCTAATCAGAGCCGTCATCAGCTCCATCTTTGAGGTTGTCTGAAGGACAAAAGGCAACTTTCTCCCTGCCTGTAGAAGAATCCAAGGCCTGAAGTTGAAGGAGCTGAGTCCCTGTAGTTCTTCCAGTAAGCCTTATAAGGAGCGTCAGCCTGACGTTGAAGGAACTGGACTCTTCAGGTTTTCCCCCTTACACCTCGCCTCTTTACATACGCACCTGCTCTGTGTACTTTCCCCACCCTCTTTGTTGAGGAGCTGAGGCGTGAGTTGAGGGGCACACTCTTCAACCCTTGAGAGCGGCAGTACAACTGACAGCACTACAGCAGCCGCCTGCAAGACATAAAGAGCTACTTGGGGCTTCACCAGCTCTGCCAAATGAAAAAAGCTTTTACAGGTTTCCAAACATGCAGCAAACAGGGTTGTCAAAAGCTCTAATCAGTCACTGTCATCAGCCATCTTGAGGTTCAGAAAGGGACAAAGGCCACTTTCTCTCCTGCCTGTGAAGAATCCAAGGCCTGGGATTGAGAGCTGAGTCCCTGTAAGTTCTCCTTCCGTGCTTCCCGTTGCTCGGAGCTGAGGCCTGGCGTTGAAGAACTGACTCTTCAGGGGTTTTCTCTTAATTCCCCTCGGCCTCTTACTCTTACCTGCTCTGTGTAACTCTCTTCCCTGCTCCTCTTTGTTGAGGAGCTGAGGCCTGAAGTTGAGGGGTAAGCTCTTCCAACCTTTAGCAGAAACTGAGAGTAGACCTCCTTCCAGGTTGTTCCACCTGCTGCTCTGGAGTTTTTGGGGCTGAACAGGTACCTGCAGCCTGTCCGACCACCAGCTGCCTAGAACCTTTCCTTGAGGACCTAAACAGGAGCAGCATCAGGAACTCTGATGAGACAACAGAAGAGGAGGCGTAACCAATAAAAGAAGGATGCATCCTTCGCCAGTCCTGCCAAAAGCTTTCTGGTGGGGAACTGCTGGACGAGAGGGGACAGAGGTCTAAAAGTCGTCTCAGGTCGTCTTCAGGTACTCTTCATAGTCAGTCATAGTGCTGTACCTGAATAATGGCTGAAGTCGCCAGACCAGACCTCCACCAATTTCACTTTCTGAATGGGTCTGGGTTGACTTCACTATCATCTTCCTCCAAACTCCTCTTCCTCACCAGGTAAGAGATGTTGACTGGGAGATTGTTGTCTTCGTGATCATCCACAACCAAGATTAGTTCAGGAACCCATCTTCTGGGGCGTCCAATGATGTAAATCTACACCACAAGGAAGGAGAAAAAGGTTAAAAGCAGCTAAAACCTGATTTCAAATTGTAGTATTTCTCATATAATTAGATAGTAAGGACTAAATAAGCAACAAAATACACTAACTCGACTGTTAAA